>NC_081353.1:17603233-17662893 GCF_029784015.1 Lycium ferocissimum
GACTTTTGACGACGATTAGTTTGCTAGGATCTCCTTCATATCGGTGCCCAGGCAGACGATTCCTTCGGGGCATTGTTTACTTTAAGTCATTATTTACATTAGACAATTAGGTATGCTCTGGGCCTTGTCCCCTGTAAACGGAAGTATTAGTAGGCTTCGTGAACTAGGTAGCAGTTAGTCGGTATTTTAGATATTGTGTTAGCCGTGTTGGCTACACCTTTACATTCTCAAATTTATCTCAGTATTTCTTATTTATAAGATTTAGTCAGACTTGCGCAGAGTTCAAGATGTGTTTTAAATTATATTCGTATCATTCCGTATCCCATGTTGATTCCAAGGCGGTCATGTTTGTTGCTCGGTCGCGTACGTTTAGACACCGAGTGTCGCGTTACGCCCGGCTATAGTTCGGGGCGTGACGGTTTTACGAAATCAATTCTTTCTTCTACTTGGTGGGATCGTACACTTTGATCCGTGTGTAGGATTATGATGTGTTCCAGGGAATCCTTGGTCATAAATTTTACAAGTTCTTACATCTGATAATCTCTTTGCAATAGGCATGGGAGCTGCACTTGGCTTTTACGATTGTTGGAAGTATTTCTCTACGTCGATACCTTTGAGGACGAGTTGAGTCCCTAAGATATGGTCATTCCGGTCATTTTGCTCCTTAATTTGACCTAGAAGGCTTTACAAGAGCGGGTTCTGCGGCTTAGGGGTAATAATTCGTTGTACCACCCAGTCTCCAAGCCTCCAACTCTTAGGTTGTGGGACAAGTCTCCTAGCGCCAAAACTTCTTGGGGTATTAAGGACAATTAAAGAGAAATAATTTATTGGTAAAAAAAAAGAGTTCTTTACTGATTCTCGTCAGATGATAAGAATTGTTGAAAACCAACGATGAACCGTTGTGTCTGCAGAGAGTAATCATAAAGTTATATGTAAACAGGTGAAAATTCAAATAAACACAATCATGAAGAAGTGGGGGATTTTATTGGATAGCTAAGAGTAAAATCGCTGTGATCCTCGCTTGTTTCCAACTGCTACATGGCTAAGATCATGGGTTATCCTCTGTCCGAGCACTCTGACCCTTTCCGAATGGATCATTCCGCATTTTATTCGATCTAAGTGCCGAGGCACGCCTGGGTGGTAATTCTCGGATAATCCGATTGATCTTTGGTTTGACTAACGTTGACCAGTTCAACAATTGACTGTAATCTTCTCTATGCTTATCACGTGTTCGGTCAAATAGTCTTCGTTTACGATATATTTTTACCAATACAATACGTTAGAATTTCTCTCTTAAACTCTATACACAGGTCAAATAAATTCACACAAATTAAATCAGAGTGTGTACATTGTTTTGGTTTTTAGATCATTTTGGACGAACACTCTTTTGCCGAGGAATGAGGAATCCTCTATGTCACCTTTTAGAGACAGCTGTTAACTTGTCACAAGTGATGGCTTTACTTTTAATTTCTACCTAAAGAGCAAAGGGAAATAGGAAAAGCCCATATATAGCTCTGTCTTTTGTACGTGCAACAAAACAAAATCGACAGATGGCATAGTAAAGTCTGCCTCTATAGACGAGTATACGAAGTATTTAAGACCTAGTTTCTCAAGTGAAATAAGTGTGCAAGCAATGTGATGCCATTGTTCATATGGATTTTCTTAAAGGTGTATTACAGCTCGACCATATCTTAAAACTTCATTAAACTTTACATATACTTGAACTAGGGTCTCTTCCAATTGATTACATCGGAACACGATTTTTTAATAAAGCGTTCTCATTAGATAATCTCAAGCTCAAATTTTAGTAATATATTGGTTTTTTTTTTTTTTTTTTTTTTTTTGTGTATGTTTCTAAACATCTAAGTTAACCACATAAAATACATACTTTTATTGGGGAGCAAAGAAGTTTGGACCAATTTATACAGTTGAAAGAATCATCAAAACAAATCTTGGTCTATTTCTCAGTTTAGAACATGCACAGGTTTTAATCTTGTGTTGGCTTAAAAAAAGATTAAAATATGTAGGCCCCGTTTGCATATAATTAAGTGGATGTGAGATATTGTATTTGATAGTTTTTAACATTGTATAAAATTGAAATGACATTTTTTGAAAAATATTTTAAGTGGTTAATATAATTCAGTTGTGAAGATATGCTCTAACACGTTATAAAACTTTTTAAAATTTCAATGCCGAAACGTGGGGTCTGATTCATGGAACCCTAATGAAACAAACATCGTTTATTCTTGTCTCCATTTGGAAAAATGAGACTTACTTTGATCTCAGTTCTCAAATAATGACCTTCGATGTGTTCTGTCTTTTTAAAAATTCAATGACGCTACTGTAATTTTGAATATTCTCATAGACTCCATGGTCAATAATCTTAAAAATATATATTCCATACATAGAAAAGAGAAAAAAAACATTTAAAACCCATATATCCTTTCATGTCAATATGACAAAAAAGCAATTCGCTTTATGGAGCGGTCTGTGCTGATCCCCTTTCATTTCATTACGTGAAAGGACACAATGCTAATAGGAATAGTATGTATGTATTGCATTTTGCGGGCTGTCTTTAGTCTGTCACTTGTAATTGAAGTGTTTCCTTTCCTTATTCTCTACATCCTCTTCCTAACTGTTTTTGCATTCTATTGTCCTTTCCTTCCTTTGTCTCTTCCCCCTCCTCACTCACAAAATACACCCATAAACACATAACGAGAGCTCAAATTTTATTTGTGTAATTTTATAAATTAAAAAAAAAAAAAAAATCACTAAACCAACTAAACATTTAACGAGTAAATTTGGATTCACATCGGGAAGTTCCACATTAGGGGACAAAGAGCTCCCTAACAATGGCGACTCCATACTCAGGAAAACTTGAACCAAGACCTCTAGTTAAGGATGAAAGAGTACATGTCACTCCATCATGTCACTCCATCATAACCCTTCACTACAAGAAAAAATATATTTGAAAAAACAACAAATATATTTTTTCAATATGACATAGCAATTGATTATTGTTCATTTCATTACGTGAAAGGACACAAAATAAAAAAATTTGTTGCATTTTAACTTTTCTGTCACAATTGAAGTGTTTCCTTTTCCCTTATTCTCTAACAACGGCATTCTTTTTTTTTGCCAAAAGTCTCTTCCCCCTCCTGCAACAATAATCACATAACAAGAACTAGATCCAAATTTGAATTTTATACAATTCAAAAAAAAAATTTGCCAACAATAAAATTAAGTTGTTGCCAAATATAAAAAAATTTGTTGCGATTTATATACTTTCTTGTAGTGCTTGTTGATGGTTCAAATTTTGAGTTAGTGCATTTGAATTTTAATGTCAATGCATTTTGAAAGATCTTTTAGCACAGATATAAAGTGTAAGTCAAAGTTATTGAGTTCGACTGAATACCCATAACTTACACTGTGCATCCGTCCTTGCTACTTCTTAATCCAAAATAAGCATTGTTTAAAATTTTCGTACATCCGTTAAAACTTTAATAAGAGTTATTTGACTAAATTATGTCCCCTATTTAATCTAGTAAATAATCATGGAAAGACTCCTTAGCAAATTATTATAGCATAGATCATTTTTTGCAAGGATAGATTTGAAAAAATAATTAATATATTCTTAGTTTTCAATTATGTCCCCTATTTAATCTAGTAAATAATCATGGAAAGACTCCTTAGCAAATTATTATAGCATAGATCATTTTTTGCAAGGATAGATTTGAAAAAATAATTAATATATTCTTAGTTTTCTAAAGCTACACTTATATTTGGACCAAATTTATCCGGCTAAAACAATATTTATCATGGACAAGTGGGGGTGCAATACTCTCGTTTATCATTTTATATATAACAATGTTTGACTGAACAAAAAATTTAAGAATAAACAAAAAAAGACAGACTTTTACTATATACTAAAAGTACCTTTGAAGTTTCGATCCTAAATACATCACAACCATGTAAGATCCTCTCATCAAGGATATAAAAAAAATTAAAAAATTTCAAATTTAGAAAGATCCTATTCTTTTTTTATTAAAAAAGGCTAAAAAGAAAAAGAAAAAAAGCCTCATATAAAAGGGGACATAGGGAGTATATGGCCCTCACAATATATATATATGTCTTGCTAGAGAAATACAAAAAGAAAGAGAAAGAGAAAGAGAGAGGACATACTAAATAGAAGGAAATGGCAAGGGATGTAAGGCAAGTGGTGGCTGGATTACTAACAGGTTCTATGCTTATAATGCTTTGCAACATGGTTAAAAGAGACCATTTTGATCCTATTTATGTGGTAAGTATAAACCCTTGAGTAGTTTCATTAATCTCTCCTTTTCACTTTTCTTATGATCTTTAGAACTTCTCCATTTATGTGTACTAGTGTTGTTCGAGCTATAATGTTGTGGTAGATGATTGAATAAAACCATACTTTCAAGACTCAATCTTGAACTTTTTTTGGAGCTGAATTCAGCTTGAATACTTGAAAATGAATATTTATTTAATGTATGATTTCACACCTCCAAATACAAAAAGCGAAACAAGATGATCGCAATCAGAAATCAAAAGATGAAGAAGATGATGGTGAGAGGAGGAGGTTTCCGTGAGTTTCAAGAACTTGGCTGAAGTGAAGTAACTAGAATATATGAATTTCTTTTCTAACTACCGGGGTTGTGGTTGGATAGAAAAAATTCTTCATTCTTAACCGGATGTCTTGAGTTCAAGTTCTGAGAACGACAAAATTATGATAAAAAATATTTTCCACTTTAATGAGCCTTAGACGCGCGAATCCGGATTAATCAGGACCGTAAAGAGAAGTCGGTAGGGGAAAAAAGAACTTTTGACTAGGTGACACTTTGCTTTTTACAGTTAACCGTTAAAAATTGTGCACCATTTCTAGTTGGCAAGCTAGTGTTCATGATGTTAGCACTGCCATCTAAAAAAGTAAATAAAATATTACTATGCTTGAGGCTCTCATAAAAAATAAAATAAAAAAGCAAACAAAACAAAAAGGAAAGAAAAACAAGAAATAGACTAATTTTAGGCAGCAAGCCTTTGCACGTATTCTTTAGAATCTAATTATCTTGCTCTTTCACGTATCTATAATTTGTCTTCTCAAATCTACCAGTAACCATATAGTAATTGCTTTTTTTTTTTTTTACTGAGTAATATCAAATGTGAACTAAATTTAAAATTTGATTGTATAATTGAAGAGTCTTTTTTTTTTTTTCAGCTTCATATTGAATTATATGCAGACCTAAAAGTCCAGTGAAATGAAGATTTTGAAATGGATGTTCTCCACATATTTTATGATAAATAGTTTTACTTTAACGTACTACACTTGTTTTAGAGTATATATAACGCTATCCTTCTAAAAGAAATACATAGTTCTTTTCCCTCATTTTTTATCATATACGTTTTCTAACTCGTGAGCTTTTTCTTTTCTTTTTTCCTTTTAAATGGCCAAAATTTCTGAAGTATTGTTGGAAATCAAAATAAAGTAGGGAACTTCTTTCAAACGCTTACTTATGTACATGAAGGGTTTCACAAAAGAAAAATAATTTATGAACAAATTAAATCACTGTCTTCAAAGTCATTGCCCTTAATTATCTTATTGAAGACTACTTAGTACTGATTAATTTATAGATTACATTATATCTAAATGATAGTGCAAATGAAATTTTACACAATCGGTGCAATTTAACCTACTATGAAAGGTTATCTTATTTTTCAGATTACTACTATTGACAATGAATATACAGTTATCTTTATTTACCTTTAAGGTAATCTAATAGTGTAACTTTTTTTACGCTACAGGTATATAAAAATTAGACCTTAAATTTGCTTATTCTTTTGATCTTGAAGCATATCCAAATATTCAAGTTAAACCTGATTTGTTATTTTTTCGTGTTTCTTTTAATTCACATGATTTAATTAAGTTATTGGAATGAATTTTGTTATAGGAAAATCTTTCAGTGCAATATGATTTGATTAAAGTTTCAAAGCAAAGCCTTGTTAAACTCTCAGACACAAATGGAGGACTTTGGAGGGATAACCTTTCCCTAAAACCTTGTTGGAGGAAGCCATTATCAAGTAAGTTCAGCTTAATTATTTTACTAGCACCAAAAAAGAAAAAAAAAACAGTAAAAAAGGAAAAATTACGCTCTATGTCTACTGGAAAAGAATATTTACCCAGTTTAGCCCATTTTTTCCTTACACCGCTTATATACTATTATACAAGGTGGACACATTGTTTACGTAAGTGTGTAATGTTGTATAATGTTTGTAGAATATTGATATTGTTTGGAAAAAAAAAGTTGGTTATGCGAATGTAAACTGAAAATTTGGCTATGTAGGTGCAGTAAGTTTGGTTGTATATTTTTGTAAAAATCCTGGAAAAAAAGGGAAAGGAAGCAATAAAAAAGGAAAAAATTAAACCCATAAGATAAAGTTGGGCATTTTAACCATCTGTCACTATTTGAAAAGTGACAAAGTCATAATCCTTTCAATTTTAACTTCTTCTTTTTTTTTCTTGTTATTTTAATTTCAGCAAATGAAGCGCAAGCAAAAGGCTACATCTTCTTTACTCTAACAGACAACCCTGAAGATCATGTTACACAGGTACTTTTTTTCATCTTTCTTTTTATGAGCAGGCAAAAAAGTTTTACATATCAAATTCATTTGCACTTTTGTCCCTATTTTGTGCTGGACTTTAATTTTTGACCTTCAAATGGGCTGGTCTTTAATTTTTGACCTTCAAAAATCGAACTTATGCCTAAAGGGGTATAAATTATGCATTATAATATCCATAAGTTATGCCAGTACCCTTAAGAACTTATGCCCCTATAGATATAAGTTTGATTTTGAAGGACAAAAATTAAAGACCAGCCCATTTGAAGGACAAAAATTAAAGACCGGTCCATTTGAAGGACAAGCCGTGCAATTAATTGTTATATAATGAGGGTGATTGTCCATAGAAAATAAAATTGATGACTTGTAAAATAAAATAAATTACTTTTTATAATATGTTTATATGGGGGTGGGAATCCAGAGCTTTGTCTATGGGTTCGACAAAACCCAGTTATTTTGGCTTACATCCTATGTTTGTGTTTAGAAATTAACTTAATATCTATAGATAATTTTAAGAACTCAATAAATTGTAGTTTCTAGTTCAGAACCCATAAATTTAAATTTTTAGTCCCGTCTCTAAAAATACGTACATTAATGTTATACATATTTTTGTAAAAATAAATTTACGCATATAAGCTAAATCCTTTTCATTTTTTTTTTCAATCCCTTTTTATTTTTTTTCGTATCGGCTTTTCAATCTCTTGGCCTTATCCACCTTTTTATCTTTTATTTCTATTGAGCGAGGGGTCTTTCGAGAAATTTGTCTCTGCCTTGGTAGGAGTCAAATCACAGACACTCTACCTTCCTAGGGCACTCACGTTGTGGATTTCGGTGGGTTGGTTGTTGTTGTTGTGTTGTTGCTTCTTTCTTGTTTTGGTTGTTTCCTAAGAGTTAGTCTACAAGGTTATGTCATTCTAGTGTTTAGACACCAAATTGAAAAACTCTATCACAAAGGAAAAAAATTGGGAAGACTTCTCTAAAAATTAAAAAAAAAAACAAGAAAATACAAATAATATTTTTTATTTTGGGGGTTGGGAGGGGGGGGGGGGGATCATTTGTCAAGACAAAGGGAAGCCACGTGTCACCTAGCTGGCATCATTTCTCTTTTGTTTTTCTTACTGTGGTTTCATTTTATGTGATAGGAGTATATATTTTGACTAGGCAAAATACTTTTAATAAAGATTTCAAGTTATACATATTATTAGTATAAGAAAATTTTATATTATTGGATTATATTTACTTGTTGTAGCAAGTAGTTTATTTATTTTTAAAATTATAAATCTCATATTTTAAGAAGGCTTATCTATAAATATTTTTTGAATGACATGAGATATTTTTTTTTACACTGTTGATATATATAACTTAAAGTCTTTAAAATGTGTTGACATATGACTTTACGACACAGATGGAGCTAGTGTAAAAATTTATTTGCATCTAATGTTTAAACTAACTCGATAAATATAAGACACATGTCTTTAAATATACTCTTATCATAAAATAATAGTTAATTAATATACATTTTCATCTTAATTTATAATTTAACTATGATAAATTAACATAATGTAACGTGAACATCGAGATAAATTCAAGGAAGATTTGCATATGAAATGAGGTCTGTTTGGTTCACATGATACCTTTCTATAAATAATACTAGTAATTAGAGACATGTTTTAGGCCCATAACTTAGACCATGCGTCCAATATATGCATTTCAGATTGCTGATGCAGTGGTTGTGGCCAAATACCTTGGAGCAACTCTAGTCCTTCCTGAAATAAGAGGAACCAAAAGAGGCAATAAGAGGTAAATTAGTCATTTACATTCTTTTTTCTTTGGAAAATTATTCTATTCATTAGCAATTCAATAACATGAATGAAGAAAAGGAAAAATAAAAAGTTATATATAAGGTAAATGAAAGATTTTACAAATCAACTAAATTTATTTTTGTAATTGAATGAGTTTTCTTAAGGAATTTTTTAAAAATAGGTGATTTAGAAATGCATGAAAAAGTTGTACAGAATTGAAAGAAAATTTCCTTTCAAGTTGATGAAGATTTACTTAATGAATCTCACTCAATGTCTAATCTTGGTTGAAAAGGATGTTTTTTTCCCTTTTATTCATAAGCCATGTTGTTCGGGCTCTTTAAAAATGTAGTAGTATCTGTGTCGAATGCTTCAGAAATGTATTACTTTTAGAGAATCCGATACATACCCCTTAATATTTTTGAAAAGTCCGAACAATATAATTTGTAAGTCATAACTTAAATTAAATGTTTAATGCTCATGTGGTTCTTCTATTATATGTGGCCTATATTTGATTAACTCGACAAAACACTTTAGGCAATTTGGTGATATTTATGACATAGAGAGATTCAACACAAGTTTAAATGGCACAGTTCAAATTGTCAAAGATCCACCATTGGAAGCATCAAATGTAAACATCACTAACATAAAGGTGCCTTTCATGGTGACCAAAGACTTCATTGCATCCAAAATTCAGCCAATATTCAATTCCAAAGGGAATTTAATGCTTTCAACAGACTTGTCATCTTCAACTATGGCAAAAGCCAAAGAGATCATAAAAAAAGACAATGTAAAGAGAACTCCATCAATGGACCCTAATGCATGCTTAGCAATATTTGGGAGTCTTGAGTTGCAACAAGAGTTAAATCAATTGGTTAGCACAATGGTTGGGACACTAAGAAGTTTGAGTTATAAAACAAATGGACAATTTGTTGCTGTGGACTTGAAGGTTGAATCTTTGGCAAGTATGTGTAGAGGAAATGTGATGAAAAGTAAGCACTGTTTTGATGCCAAAGAGATTGGTGAGTTCTTGAAGAAGATTGGTTTTCAAAGGCATGCCACTATTTACTTGACTCAAAGTGGATGGCATAGCAGCCTTGATGATTTCAGGAAGATGTTCCCCAATAGCTTCACCAAGGTAACATCTCTGTCTATGCACATTTGTCTATATATTTATTACTTTCTTAGTTTTATTTTATTTGATGATGTTTGACTTAGAACGGAAATTAAGAACAACTGACTTCTACTAAAAAGTACCTAGAGAACTTGTGATTTATATCTTAAACATGTCATGATATTTCTTTTTTTTATAAGAGCATATCATTACGGGTAAATACGTCAGGAAGTCTAATGTTAAAGAGTTTCCAAATACAGAGTTGTGTAATTCTTTGATTTCTTTCTGAAACAGAATAAGAGTGACTTATAAGATGGAACAGGGAGGGTAACTAATGCTATTTTATACTTTCTTAACATTATTTTATATTACGATGTTTGACTGACAATGAAATTTTAAGAAGACTAACTTTCGGTACATACTAAAAGTACCTAGAGAACTTGTTGTCTAGATCCTAAACATGCCATGACATTTCTCTGGTTATACGAACATGTCATTAAGGTAAGATGGAAAGTTTAAAGTTAAAGAGTTCCCCGAATATAGAGTTGTGTCACTGTATTTGAAACAGACTAAGAATGTCATGTAAAATGGAACACGGAGATTAACTAATAAACCTAGGAGGTTGAAGAATTATTAATTTTAGAAATGTTGATTATCTTGTTTCTAAGTGTACATTAGTTTCTTGATTATTTAACAACTCTGTTATTTTATGCACTTGCAACAGGATGCAATAATCCCTGCATATGAAAGGGCTAAGTACCAGATCACAAAAGATTCTGAGTTTGAGAAAGTTGTTGACTTCCAAATTTGTACACAAGCTGATGTTTTTGTACCAACAATCTCCAACATGTTCTACACTAATGTTGTGGCAAAGAGAATTGCCTCAGGAAAGACAGAGGTACTTGATCCAACACAAAAAGGTTCTTCTTCATTTGCTACTGCTGTGGACTATGTCTCTCCATACATCTCTAAGAAATTACACTGGGCTTATTCATGCTTTTGTTGATGATCAGTCATATAAGTGTAAGCAAATTGTGTCTAGTTTTCTTTAAGTCAACATGTGAGAAAATTGTAGATTAGTCTAAGTCCAACAGAAATAATAAATATGATGATATAGTAGCTATCAGAAGGGTGTTTAGAAAATGTAAATCTTGTAGTTTTCAACGTCTTGTACACAAGTGTTGATGATTCCTTTTGTTTGTTTTCCTATGTTTATTCAGATTGTTGTAATACTCAACTTTTAAGCCAAAAAGTACTGAATTGGGTACCTTGAGAAATATGTCTCTAAGGTAATTTGTTGAGAACTCTACTGGCAAAGACTTTGTGGAAAAACATGAACGGAGATTGAATTAATGATAAAATAGAATTACGGATCGCAAACAATGCTTCGGTTGATGTTGAAGAAACAAAATTCTTGGTTTAGCTCTCCACCTTAATGACTTTTTTTGATCAAGTCCATCTTAATGACAGAAAATAGGATTAATCAAATTCTACTGAGTCTGACTCATAGGATCATTTATCAAATTAAATGACTTTGGGTTAGCAAATAATTGAATAACCGAAAGCAATTTTCTTAGAATACTTAGTTCACATTCATAAAAACCCTCTAATGAGTTTTGAGTTCAATTCATCGTGTTTAGAAGAAAGATGGATATTTCTTTACTCATTTTCAGACAATCACTTGTTCACAAACTTCATGTGGGAAAATCTATTACTACCAGGCAAGAAAATGACGGTGAGTTTAATTTCTCATAAGCATGTTCAACAATCACAAATCTTGTAGCTCTGAATGATTACAAGTATTGATGATTTCCCTGTTTATTCAGATGGTAGTAACAATTTTTAAGCTAAAAAAAGTAAGTACTGAATTGTGGATCTATGATTGTGATATTGTGAAAATGTTCCTTCTATCCATTCAAATTTCAACATGTTGTAATTTAACAGAGCACATACAGACAAATAACATCCTAGATGAAGTGTTAAAGCTAAATAAGCAGCAATATATATAATTTTTTATAACCTGGGTTTTCGGGCTAAATAAACAGCAATATATATAATTTTTTATAACTTTGGTTTTCGAGTCAAATTGCGCGCACCTCGAGTAGTTCCACGGGTACCATTACCTCCCAAAAACACAAGTATCCAGTAACTCTATCCACCAAGACTTGAATAAATAAAAAGAAAACCATATAGTGTTTTTGCTTCTACTGAAATTTGAACCGAAAACCTTAGACCATTAAACCTTACCGTTGGATGCATAAGAAGCAATTGTTTCTTGTCCATCCAAACATGAGTTCTATTACAATTTCATCACAATATAAAGAAGAAAGCACCTGCAGCAAGCAATATCACCAATCATTACTAACAATTCATTGCCAAGTTTACACTTGGTATAATAAAGTAAAGTTTAAACTTTTATAGACTGATATTAAAAAAGTTGCACCTCTCCTTGAAATCTGTTGCTTGATAAATCAATACTAGTCTAAAGCTGTGATGATTCTATCAAACAGCATAACTTGACCTTCCAATGTTAACTCGTGTATAACAATGTATATTTGTGTATATACTAACATTTATATAGGAAATCCATGGATATTCAAGTGGTATACACAGTTATACAACATATATGGTAGAGAAGGGTATGAATTGTATGCCTTCAGGTAGTGCATATTCAATGATTAGTATATATAATCAATGTACACCCGTATATAACAGTGTATATAAGGTGTTTAATTAGGAAAAACAAAAGATTACATCGGGAATAGGTGTTTACAGGCTTGGGAAGTGCAAAAGTAAAAACGTAAGTAATATTGAACGAGATTTAGCTTCCCAAAATGCAACACAACCATATGGTGGTTAGTCCAAATATAAATAATTATTGGACTATTTTACTTATACAAAGTTACTCTTGGTGGTACATTTCTGTAAAGTTCTCTATATTCTAATTATCAATCCTAAAGGTAACTATTTGGTATTCCCTCCGTTCTAATTTTTGTGATGGTTTTTTCTGGGCATAGAGTATGAAAAAGAAAATAAGATTTTTAAACTTATGGTCAAAAATAAACTGTAGATATTTATAAATTATCCCATCAAGGATAAAATAGGCAATTTAAATTAAATTGTATTAAATATTAAAAGATATTTTCTAAAACAACGAAAGAATGTCACATAAATTAGAACAACGAAAGTATTAGGGAAAATTTCATAAATGACTAACTTGGAAGCCTTATTTATGCATTTTAGCTACATTTTACCTATTTACATGACGTCGCAAACATATAACAAAACTCAACACTTGTTACTTATTGTATTCGCGTCGCTGTATTCATGAATACAGTCATTAAAATTTGTTGAACTTTGTATTCAATTTAAATGCATTCAACTCAACTGTATTCATTATACTTTTACAATGTATTCACTTTATTATATTTAATCGGTTGTATACAAAACACAGAATTTTGCAGTAAAAAAGTTAACGAATACACTCAAAAATTGAATACAAAGAAATAAAATTCACTCTATTCATTTGTATATAAGAAATAAAATTAACGAATACACTCAAAAACAGAATACAAGAAAATAAAATGGACAAAACACTGAATTGTATGCAAAAAATAATAATGAATACACTAAATTGTATGCTAAAAAATTAATGAATACACTAAAAAAGAAACATGATTTTCCAGATCCGGCACCGGAATCTGACCGGAAAAGTCACCGTCGGCCAGATTCCAGCAAAGCAAAATCTGACCAGAACTGAGTATATCCGGTCAGATCCGGCCAAGATCTAACCGGATCTGACCGTCAAAAGCCACCGTCGGCCAGTTCGCCGTCAACAACAACAAGTTTCGGCCATTGTCGAAATCGCCGATTCGCCGTCGCCGATTCGCCGTCAACAACAACAACACCGTCGGCCAGTTTCGCCGTTAGTAAAATCATTCTCGAATAAAATCTTATAATTATCAATAAAATTATGAAATTTCTAAATCAATGGTATTTTTAAAGTCAAATAGCAAGTTGGAGATGCCATCTATTCAGTTATGAGAAGGTTTATGAGAAGAAGGGATGCCAATTGGATGAGAAGGTTGAAAATTGAAAATTGTCGACATCGTTCCTCATTTGGAGAAGAAGATTTAGAAGCTCCTCGTCGGAGCAGTGGGTAGAGGGGTGGGGGAGAGGGGAGAAAGAGAGATGAGAGGGTTAGGTTGGAACTGAATAATGTGATATGGGTATTCTACTTTGTATATATATATGTAGCTATAAATTGTATTTAACATATTATAATTAGCTATGAGATGTGATTATTTTAAACTATAACTACTAAATATAAATATGTAATAGAGTTAATTATGCCATGTAGCTATTCCAAAGTATTATTACAAACCTAATGGAGTAGCTTTTTGTGGGCCTTCTTGTCCAAGTTTGCCTATCTTCTTGGGCTAGAATAACCCATACTAATTGTGGTAGATCGCTTCTTCAAGAAAGAGTTTTTTTGCGCGAAATGTCCTTCAGAAGGACTGGTCTTTAATTTTTGTCCCTTAACTTGGTGGTCTTTAATGTTTATCCTTCACTAAAAGTCTCCTGGTTCCGGATTCGAACTTTCGCTTTGTCAAAATTATAAAAAAAAAAAAAAAAAATCGCAAAGCATAAGTTGGGTTTCAAAGCCAGAGTTTCAAACTTTGCCTTAAGGCAAAAAAAAAAAAAAAAAAAAAATCTTTTAGAATTTTACAAACAAACTGCTTGGCGCCCGCTTTCGTAAAGTTAGCGCTTAAAGGCATAAGTTGGGGTCCGACTTATGCCTTGCGAATCCCAACTTATGCCTTGCGATTTTTTTTTCTTTTTTGAGCCTGGGTTCGAACCCAGGACCTCGGGATATTAAGCGAATGGCAAAAATTAAAGACCACCAATTTAAGGGATAAAAATTAAAGACCACCCCAGCGAAGGACATTCCTGCAAACTGCCCCAAGAACTATCCAACGTCAGCCTTTTTTTTTTTTTTTTTTTTTGGCGAAGTTCTTTTTATTTTGCTGTATGTCCATAATAAATGTATGGATTTGTCTCTATTCCCTTTTTTATTAAGTAGTTACATTCTCCAAACTGAAAAGTCTACGCGTTTGTTTTTAAAAATTGTAAACGCATTATGAAGAGAGAAAAAGGAAAAAGGTTTTCTGTAAGAGAAATGATGAAAGCATAAAAATCAATACACAATTTAATAATAATAGTCCAAAAAGAGAAAAAAACAATTATTGAAAATTAGATAAACGCATGCATAAACATGGTAGGGATGAACTTAGGTATTTTGGTTATGACACAAATTATCCATTGAAAAGGCACCCAAAAACAAACGCGCAAAACAAAAACATATTTCTTTCATGAGTATATAAATGCATGAGAAAAATGTGAACGTATGGCCAAATTAAGCAAACGTCTACTCAATCACTTGATATACCATGCAAATACCAAATCTTTGGCCGTTTATTAACAGACGCTAATTCAAGATCCAATCTTTATAAGTTCAAGGTTCTGAATTAAATTATAAATGAATGAAAAAATGTGAAGTCTGACCCAAATTAAGCAAATGTCTATTCAATCACGTAATAATACCATGCAAATACCAAATCCTTGGCCGTTCGGAAATTAGGGCTGATTTAAGATCTAATCTTTATAGGTTCAAGGTTGCGTATTATTATTATTATTATTATTATTATTATTATTATTATTATTATTATTATTATTATTATTATTATTATTATTATTATGTGTGTGTGTATGGGTTTGCTTGATCGATACAATGCCGATCTAAATTAGTCCGACCAATGATTTTCAAAAGCCGAATGCCCCGAAAAGACCTTAAGGAACAGTGCAAACTACCATGTGAAGCATGAAAACAATCAATTGCGGAGACTATTTTGATGTCTCCTCCTTCCACACGTCTTCCATTTCACATCTAACCAATAATATCAAAAAATTCCAAAAGAAAAATTCTGAGGGTGTTGATGAAAAAATAAATCAAAATTGTGATCTTTCCTTTTTTATTCAGTGTATCCAAAGAGAGCAAAAATTATAATTTTTATCTTATATTATGTAGTCGAATGATCACCAAGGGACAGAAACGTTAATAAGGTTTTCCCTATCTACTCATAAGTAAGGGATATCTTTTGTCTTTACAAACTTCATTATTCCCAACTATGTGCTCTATTATTACAATTCCATAACACGTTGAGGAGGTACAATTATTGTATATATGTCAAGAAAAAAAGTCAAACAAACACGTTTGGTTGGTAAAAAAATGACCTTTCTTTGGAAGGGGAAATTGGGGAGGAGATTACAAGGCGTGGAATTGAATCCTTACCAACAAGGTGAAAATTCAGGTTGTCAACCAACTGAGCTACTAAGATTCCCCTATAAATCTGTCCCATCACCTTAATGCCCTCACTTGAGTGACAAACTTGCACTACCAAGCTCGGTCAATTAGATTCAGAAGTATCAGGTTAAAAGATGTTCAGCGTAATACAGTGAGACTTCTCCACAACAGTTTCTATAACAATATTTCACTATAACAATCACGTTTTCTGTGGAACCAATCTTTCATGTTATGGTATATTATATATTCTCTATAATAGTATATCGCTATAGCAATAAAAAAATACCGGGACAAACCCTGTATTATAGAAAGATTTGACTGTAATATGGAAAACATTGGGATAATAAAGAGATAGAATATGAATTAATGTAAATTTCCGATTGGTTTCAAGGCAACTATAAGTATACAAAGTTCATGACTAACATTAAAGTCCATGCATATGCATGTGTAGTCAATGTATATCGAGTCAATTCTTCATAGTCAGTCAACTGTTCCTATTAATGGGCTTATTAATTGACTAACCTTATAGCTTATTATGCTCACTTGTGAATCTTTTTTAGTTTTCCTTTATTTCTTATGTTTAAACTTTTTGCGTTAAAATTAATTAATTATTTTACTGAATTATTGGCCAACGGGCTATGGTAGGATTAGCAAATGTTATAAGAGCATGACAAAGAAGGTTGTCTTATCTCCTCCATGTTTGGTAGTTTGGATCAGCTGCAGGTGGACAAAAAAAATTACCATCAATGTATGAAAGCATATCATAGCCATGGCAAAGAGCATTGCATTGAGCTTTCGATGTAACATAATTGGTGTTGCCAGGAAGTTGTATAGGCATCTAGGTTGATGGAAACAAGTTAGCTTCCTTGACTTTACGGATTCATGATTGATTCAGAAGAGCAGAGGGGGGACCATTACCAGAAAATCGTTAATTTTTTACAAATATTTCTTCAAAATTTAATTCATCGCTAGAGGATTTTTGGTAAAAAAATTCATTGAAAATATTATTATCAAACTAAATTCCCACAAATTTCATTGAAAAATTACTCATTTTTCAATTGTGGAAGGTGCGCCCCGCTTTTTTTTTATAACGTGATATCTTTATTTCGCCTATTGGCTTGCGGTTTGTTTGTGGAAATATGTTAAAGGAACATATGGAAAAATAATTCTATAATTTAATTTAAACACACACAAATACCACCCCCACCCCCCCCCCCCCCCAAAAAAAAAAAGATCAAATAAACAAACACCACGTCTAAAGGAACAATTAAAGTATGAGTCACTCAAGTCTAGCAAAGACCTTCCTAATTTTATTTTATTTTTAATTTTACAAAGGACTTAACGTGGAAAACAAATATTAAAAAGAGACTAGAGGAAACATCATAGCAACTTCTCGAGAATCACTAAGTCTACTCGCAAAAGCGTTGCTTAATGGAGTAAAATTATTTCTTATGCCAATTAGTTTGCTTCTCAATTACTATATGGCCTCGTTTTCTTTCACTTCGCCCAATTAATATTGATATGTAAATAGAGTTTAATTTCAAGAACTAACAACTTTCCAGAAAATTTTACATATGTGACACAATTGTTACCTTATTTGCCAGGTTAAACGTTTTCTTGTTGGTTTAATAATTTCTTGTTAGAACAATATTTCCTTATAAAATTTAATCATATATTATGATCAGAGGTGGATCCAGGATTTGAAGTTTATGAGTTTCGAGCTATTTCAAATTTAAAAATAAAACTTTATTATAAAGTGCTCGAGGGGAATAAAACTCTCATCAAGGATTAATACCATTGGACCAAAAACCAACTTTGTTACTGGGTTCTCGACATGTATTTCTTATATATTTAATAAATTTCTTAATATAAATACATTGTCTGCATAAAATTTATTGGGTTTCTGGAAACCTACACTGATACTCTAAATCCGCCCCTGATCATATCTTGTATATTAAAATATAAAGCCACACCATTGTTTAAGGTGAAATTTGCAAGAAAATATCAAAATATTTCACTCGACTCAAGGTACTAGACCAAATGTGGTCGAAGCTTGGTACACCAAGTTCTTTCTTTATACTTTTTTTAGATGACAGATTAAAAAAAAAAAAAAAGAGCAAGAAAATAATATTGTTTAGCAAGGAAATTATATGAGAGTTCACACTATAGTTTCAAACGTGGTATTGCCGTGTTGTGCACATCAACTAAAGGACATTTTACCTGTTTTATTATTATTACATTCTATTTTTGTTTTGAAATATTATTCCACGTGATTTAACAAATAATATTATTACAAATTTCAGACCTTCAAAAAACTTAACTAATCGAATTTATTCTTTCATGTGGCATGTTACATCACATTATTAAATTTATTATTATTATTATTATTATTATTATTATCATTATTATTATTTGTGTACTACTACTTATATTAATCAATTAAGGAATTAACTAATAATTGGTTTTCATTACTTTATTTTGTATCACGGAGCCTCACATGAATGAAATAAGAAATAGGGAGAAAATAATGGTAATCGCACCCTCTCTGTCTTCCTAAAAGCGTTTAAGTTAGCTAACTAATACTTATTTTATAAACAATTAAACTATAATTAATAATTAACTTGTTTGTTTTTGTACACAGAGCATCACATGAAATAAGATAAAGGGAGAAAATTATGGTAATCACACCTTCTCTTTTTTCCTAAAAGCTTTTAAGTTAGCTAATTAATACTTATATTATAAACAATTAAACTATAATTAATAATTAATGTTTTAATTTTCTATTGACAGGGCATCACAAATAAGATAAAGGGAGAAAATAATGGTAATCGCAACCCTCTCTTCTTCCCAAAAGCCTATATAAATTTAAAATTCCATATACATACTTACATATTCATTCATTTCAATTCACCTATTTACCACGTCATCAAATACTTCTTCCACATTCTACACCAAAAAAAAAAAAAAAATGGACTAACCAAGAAAACAATTAATTTAACCAATAATAATTGATCCTTCCTCCTCATTACTTTATTCGTTCACCAATAAAGGATGTGGTGCAGCGGATGGGGTTGATTCTCCCTTAACCGGATGTCACGGGTTCGAGTCACGAGTATGGAAAAATCTTTGGTAAGGAGTGCTTTCCCTGAATGAGCCCTACGCGATGCAAATCTAGATACAGTCAGACTTTAATGCGGGTACCGGACACCCGACGAGAAATTAAAAAAAAAAAAACTTTATTCATTCATCTAGAAGATTAATTAATTCAAAAATTCCACAAACTTTACACTATTTACCTTGTCTCCATTGATCCCTCTTACTTAAAAAATTCCATTATATTTCTTACATACTGATTCATTTCTAATTCACCTTTTTACCACGTCACCAAATACTTCTTCCACATTCTACACCCAAAAAAAGAAAAAGAAAAAGTCCAACCAACAAAACTATTAATTTAACCAATAATAATTGATCCTTCCTCCAGATTACTTACTTTATTTCATCTAGAACAAAAATTAATTAATTCAAGATTCCAAAAACTTAACACTATTTATCTTGTCTCCATTGATCTCTCTTACTTATAATAACTCTCAACTCCAAGAAAGTCCCACCAATATTTCTTCTTTCTAAGTTTTCTTTCATCTTTCAACAACTACCAATATGTCTTCTTTGTTGACTTCTCAAGGTGTTGTATTTGCCACAGCCATGGCTGTTTCTGGTACCATGATCCTTTTAGCTACCCTTCGTCTTCAAAAATCTCAAGAATTTTCCTTTAATCCAATTCTTCATCATCATCCTCGATCTTGCATCTCCACAGGTATGTATTGATTATTACGTCTGTTTAATTTTATATGACACTCTTTCTTTTTTAGTCTGTTTTACGGAAGAATATCTGATTCTGTATAATTTGAAATTTTTTCACATTTGAATTTTGAAAGTAGATGAAATGCTCTTTTGGCTAATGAAAAGTCATGACATGTTTAAAAGTATGAATTCCAAGGTTGGTTTTTGGTCTATGTGAAGTTTCTTAAATTTTGTGTTAGTTAAACAGAGAAGAATTCAGAATTCAAATAAATTATTTTTGCAAATATAACATTTGGTCAAAACTACTGAGTTCTTTCGAAATTGAAATCGTAACCAGTACTGTACCTCAGCTTCTGCAATCAAACACCATCATATAAAAAGACGCGAAAAGAATATGCTACAGCAGATTAAAATACATTAACAATGTGGATTTTTTTAATTTTATCATATATTGATGGATTTTTCTTGTTTTTTGTTCTTATTTTTGTGTAGATGGAAAGAAGAAGGAGAAAAAGAAGAAGAAAGTGAAATTTGCAGAAGATGTTGTGGAGCCAAGTGGGAATAGTGAAGAATATAGAAAGCTTCATCATTTTAATAATAATAAATTCCACCATGGAAATGCTTCTTCTTGTTCTTCAAATTTGGATTCAAATGAATTAAAGAAGAGTAGGAAAGTGCAAGAAATACCAGCCAATAGGATGGCCCTCTACAATGGTATGCTCAAGGGTCGGGTCATCAACCGGGTCACTTATTCCTATTGAATATGGATTCGGGTCTACAATTAGTATTACCAAAATCTTCTTTTCTCTAACTTTTTGATTAATGTACAAATTAGTAGAAAATTAGAGTCACACCAAAAGATAAAGAAAAATTATTATATCCTCCTAAGGTATAGATAAAGTATGTGTATATTTTATCCTCCTCAGATCCCACTTTATGGAATACATAGTGTATGTTGTTGCTATTGTCGAGGATTAAAACAAAAAGAGGAGGATGAGTGGTAGTACATGTGCTCACATGTGAGAGTAGTTTTAATTAGGATTTCTTTTTCTTTTCTTTTTTTGAGGATTTTATGTAATTTTGATGTGTAGTGTGGGCAAAATTTGCAATAGGGTGGCATCTTTTACATGTATTTAATTTGTATAGGAGGTGGTTTTTGAATACATGAAAGGTGTGAATTATGACCAGACTTGGTCAAACCAAGTGGGTTGATCCATTGTATATTAATTGAAGTTGCTTCAAGTGGAAAGGGTTTGGTAAATTCACTATTTGTACTTTTCATAGAGAATTAGTCAAAATGTTTATGAGTTTTTATTATTAGAATTAAAAAAATGTGTACCCTTCAAATCATATTAGTTCGGTCTAAAGATCAAGATTTACGGTCTTCCCCTCGCTAGAAATGTGAATTCAATTCTATTTATTCTGCTCCTCGCACTTCTTTTCCCATAAAAGAAATCATGAAATTGTAATTCATAATATAGTGTGGTATACCATTTTTGTCTGTATTGTTATTTAGGATGAACATAATTAAAACCTTTGTATCTTAATATGTTTAGAGGGTTTGCTAACGTACCTTAAATTTTTTGAGTTTGGTCAACAGTCAACGATATGCTCCAAAAAAGTGAGAAAAGATCATTGGTCATGTTCTTTATAACAGGAAATAATTGGTGATAGGTCTCGATTTACGGGTCCATTCTGAGGCTCTAACTCTTAACGGCTTGTTTGGTTGGTGGGATAAGGATAATAATCTTGGAATAAAATGTGACATTATTTTATTCTACATTTAGTTATGGTTATTAACTAGTTCAAAGATTATTTTATGTCATCACTTGTACTAAAATGATGGTATTACTTGTCCGATATAGAAGATGGGATAGATATTTCAACTAATCGGATATTCTTGTATATCCCACCCCACCAACCAAAAGACTCGGAGCTTGACTCGGCCAAGCTCCTCCTGGACGTGCTTTGACGGCAAACTATCAATAAATCCAATCTTTAAGTCTTTTTCGGGGAAATTCACAATTAGAATCCACATAAATTCAAGGCATAAAATCAAGGGCAAACTACATGGCTTGACAAACTTCTAGTGGATAATGACATTTAGTAGTTATAGTTAACTTAGTTACTTCTCATAACAAACATTTGTATATTAATATCATTTAGTAACTAATAAATTAAAATATATAACTTCTTCTTCTCATCCTCTCTATAACATCTACAACACTCTCCTCCACTCTCTCTCTCTCTCTCTAACATCTTCTCCTCCTCCACACTCACCGGAGATCCGGCGAAAACCACAGTCGCCGTCGTTCTCCCTCCGTCCTCCCTCCATCGTCTTTCCCCGACGAAACCACTGGCAACTTTGTCGTCTTTCTCCGGCGCCACGTGTCCAGCGAAAATACCGGTGTAGAAGAAGGTGAGGTGATGATGACGAAGAAGAACGTGAAGGAGAACAAGGTGTACACAGATTTGATTGGAATTTTTCAGATCTGACTGAATTTTTTTTTCCAGATCTGTGTATAAACACATTGTATACAATATTTTTCGCATTTTTCGAAGAAGATCTTTTTGTATACAACTGAATACAGTGAATTTGAAGTGTATACAAATGAATACAGTCAACTTTATTTCTTGTATTCAGTATTCAAGTGTATACAGTGTTTCTCGATTGTATTTGTTATATACAGTGTTTTTCGCTGTATTTGTTAATATTTTGGTGTATCTATGTTGTATACGCCTGTATTTGTTGTATACATACCGAAAAATATGGTGTTTGTTAATTTTTTTTGTATATCTATTTTTATGTATTCAGTTTTACTCGTTGTATATGTGAATATATCAATCCAATTTATGAATACAGATAGTCATTTTCATGAATACAATGAAAAAACATGGGGAAAAAATTCGTTGTATTCATGATTACAGCGAAAATAAAAAATGAATACAGTGAAAAAAATAAATACACACGCTGGAAGCTGGGCATGTTGCTACAAAATGTAAATATTGAAATATATGCTATGTGGCTTGATTAAAGCCCAAATGTTTGTCATTTATGTAGTTTGCCCTAAAATCAATGCTATTTTGGAACCTTTTTTGCCACCATTAGATAATAATCTTATCTCAAACGATATATGTTTTTCACACATTATAATACTTCAATTTACTTAACAAATAGATACTTCTTATTTATAGTTTCTCAAGGGATATGTAAAAAAAAAAAAATGTGACAACTGATATAGGATGAAGAAATTTAACCTCTATTTGTTACTCCCTCTGGTAACCTCTATTTGTTACTTCGTCTGGTTTAAAATAAGTGTTCACTTAGCCTTTTTCACACCCTTTAAAAAAACATCAACTCTTAAAGAAAAATAGATATTTTGATTAAACTGCTATTAATTAATAAGACTTTTGTTTATTTATTGCCTTGAGTAAATTTGAAGAAAAGAAAAGTTAATTCCTTCTTAATTACGTAACTGGACACTTATTTTAAATTAAAATAAAAAGACTTAGTGAACACTTATTTTGTACCGCAGGGATTACATTAAATGCAAAGAGCCGGCATTTTTCAAAAGTCTCTTCGAAGGCCTAAGAGTAATTAATTGTTTTTGTTATGCGTGATTGAATTAAATTAGCCACTTTTCAGAGTTTCTAAAGGCTACGTCCCTTTTCAAAATAATCAGCTTGCCTTTTAATTTGGCTCTTACTACTAATAAAACATTAGAGAAAGAAGACTTCACCACATCCACACGTACAGGTTGGTATGCAAGTCTTCCTTCCTTAATGACCACACAGCTCATTTTCACATTATTATTATTTATTATTTTAAATAAAGAAATGCCAATAATTGAGATTTCCCATTGTTTATTCAAAGAATGCAAAGCATGCAGCAGCTGTGTCTTTTTCCTTTTTCTTTTTTCCTTCTTTTGAGGATAGAGAAAGAGGATCCAGGGGCTAGGGCAAGAACATTTAAGTTATAAGGAGTTAGTTTGATAGGAGTTAGGACACCCTTGTCCTAAATCATGTCTTTAATTGTATGTATTCTTTTTCTAATTTGTACTGAATTTAAATTTACTCTTTCAAGTTTATATTTTGTTATCTTATCTTCTTCTTACCACTCAACTTGTGATTTTTGAAACATTAATTTTACTTAATGTTAACTCCGCCTGCAGGAGTTTGCATAGATTACCGATTTTAAGTCCGGAGAAAAAAAAGAGAGTTGTGGTACACCCATATATGATGAAAAAAGAGCAAGGGTTTTCAACACATCATCTACGTGTGAGGGAGTATAAGCAAGGATTTTTCACATCATGAATTCCACCACAACAGTGTTTGAATGTGGTGCAAAATATGAAAGGCTTCCTACATCAATGGCGAGTGTGGGTAAAGAAATTGGTTCAACCACATGAGAGTTTGAATGTGGTGCAAAATATGAACGGGTTCCGACATCATGGACTATGGGTAAAATAAGCTAGCTAGTACAAGAGAGTCTGATTCGGGTAGGTAGTTGGAACTATCTAGGCACTATGACAGGAAATTCAATGAAAATAGTGGATACCCTAAAAAGGAGAGTTGATATTACATGTCTTTTGGAAAATAAATGGACATGACAAAAGTTTAGAGAGATAGGTAACACAGGTTATAAATTATGGTATTGGGAAATAGAGAAAAATAAAAATCATTATAGAACCAAGACTTAGATAAAGTTGTAGATGTAAAAGTAAGTTGGGGATATGATTATTGCCGTAAGACTTGTATGAGGGAAGGAGACAATCAATGTTATTAGTGGGAGGATATGGATAACGTGGTTCGAGGGATTCCAAGAGACCAACACATCCTTAGAGGGGAGATCTAAATGCCATATAGGTAAAGATAATGACGACTTTGAACAAGTATCGATGTTATGGTTATGGTACTAGGAATGACAAAAAAGAAGGTTATTATTAGAATTCACTTTAGCTTATGATTTAGTGGTAGCTAACATACATATATTGAGAAGAGAGATTCTCATCAGCTAACAACTTAAAAAAGTGAACCTTAGTCAATTAGATTATAACATTACAAGAAGACGAGCTAGAGTACATGTACGGGTACTGTAAGGTTATTCCAGGAGAAGCTATGACCATGCAACATAGGTAGTAGTCTTATATGTAAATTATAATAGTAGATTGAGAAAGATGATGGCTTGCAAACAACCATAAATTAGGTGGTGGGTATTAAAGGGAGCTAACCGGTTAGCGTTCCAAAATAAATACTACGGGAGAAGGGAGCTTGAGACTTCAGGGAGAACCAGAGATCCTGTTAAAAGAAATGACATGTTTGCATTAAAAAAGTAGCAACTGAAGTGCTAGATGTGTTTAAAGGTCTTATACATAGACCACGAAAATCCGGCGGTGGAATGAGAAAGTACAAAGCATTATTTAAGCTAAACAGGTGTTATAACAATTGTCAAAAGTAAAAGACGGAGAATTCTTTGAGGAATACAAGAGAGCTCAGACAAACGCTAGAAGGGTACTAGAAAAGCTCAAGGGAAGCTCTAGATGGCTTTTTATGAAAAATTAGGGACCCGAGAAAAGGAGAAAGAAATGGCACGACTGACAAAGAAGAAGGGTATGGATTTAAACCGAGTGGAATGTTAAAAATGATTCTCAACAACTAATGTCAGGGAATAACGAAATCAAGGAGAGATGGAAAGACTATTTTGATCAATTGTTAAACTCGAACCAAGAGAATAATATTTTAAACCTTCATACATCTGTGAATGATAAATACTTTAGCTACACTCGTTGAACTAAGCCGCCAGAGGAAAAGGATGCCATAAAATATGAGGATTATAAAATTTGTCGTCCAGCTAGTGTCTCAATAGAGATTTGAAAGTGTGTTACAGATGCCGAGGTAGAATGGTGCATAAAGCCATTCAATGTCATATTAAGAAGTGGTAGGATGCACGAAGGAAGAGTGCCCTGATTTTGATTTATAAAAACAAAGGAGTTATTCAAAATTGTGCAAACTATCATGGCATTAAGCTAACGAGTCACATGATGAAACTTCGAGAAAGAGTTATAGAGAATGACAAAAGAGAACGAGAGTCAGTTCAGATTGATACCTGTGTATCTACAACTAAGTCTATATTTTTGCTAAGAAGATTGATGAAAATTTATCGCGAAGAAAGATCTACAAATGGTGTTTTTTTGACTTAGAAAAAATATATGATAGAGTATCACAAAAGATCCTCCGATGGGTGACGGAGAAGAAATAAGTTCATATCAAATGCAAAAATGTGCAACGACTCGTTTGGTCATTATAGCACTTTTTATCCATTTACCTCCGTTAGCCCTTCCCTAAGCCCTATTAGTATGATTTTGACCCGCGGGATTATAATGTTTTGGGACATAGAGCCTTAAACTGAAAAACGTTTGACCTATTGTTGACTTTTGGGTAAACAGATCTTTTTTCAGAAATCCATCGATTCCGAGAGGTCCGGATGGTCGATTATGACTTGGTGGGATGTTCAGTTCGGTTCCCGAGGCACTCGGAAGCTTTTTGGGTTATTGGTTGAAAAGTTGGTCTTTGGCCATTGGGTGTTAATCCGGTCAATTAGACCTCCGTTGGGAATTCCGAGACCACGAGTGAGTCCATAGCATATTTTTATGCATGATTGCATGTCTGGTTTGTATCTGGGAGGTCTCGGGTGATTGTCAAATTTTGGGATTGAGTTAGTGAAAAACTAGAAATTTTCTCGTGTGTGGTGTCCGCCGTAGCGGCACCCTATGCGCTGTACCGAACCCGCCTCAGTGAGGCCTGGTTAGCTATGGCGAATTATGAGGAATCGTGGTGAGTCGCCACAGCGGACGGGGATCCGCTATAGCGGACTCGCGGTAGCATGTACAGGACCGCTGGCGCGGTTCCGCTGTAGTGGACTGGTGACCGCTGCAGTGAACGTCGTGGACCAGATTGCTATTTAATGCTAAGTTAAAATGCTTCATTTTCTATCCTTACATTTATTGTTCCTAAGCATCTTTTAGGTAATTTGAGAAGGTTTCAACCATATTTCTCTTAAGGGTAAGTTCTCGAACCTAGATTTCATTCATTTACCTTCCTTAAGCATGAATCCATGGTAGAAAATCTATAGATCTTAAAAAGGAATGTGGTTTTGATGTTTACTTAATTATTTGAGTTTTAGTCTTTCAAAACGAGATTTGTTGATGGATTTGACTAGTCTAAGCATGGATTTGATGAATTAGTGACTAATAGGCTTGAATCTTCCTTTTATGTTGATGATTTGAAGGATTGAAAGTTAGAGTTTATACCCAAATTGGGGGTTTTGACTTGAATGATGAAATTTACCTAATCTTGAGTTAATTTAGCAATTGGAGAGTAGAATTGAACCGCTAGAATGTTGGGTTACCAATTTCACCTTTGAAACACCCGTTTTGCCCTTGTGGGCCGGTTTCCCCTTTTTCCATAGTTGATTTTGATTCAAAAAATAGTATAGCTATATAGGTATCGTTGTTTCTTATTTCTAACTTAGAATTCGGTAATGAATAGACTTTGAGTACTTGGAGGCTCTCCAAAAAGGCAATGCGAAGATTTGATTGTTTGTGGCTCCCGCTCGGGCCCAGGTAGGTTACAGATTACCTTATGGTTAGACTTCAGTTAGTGAAGCATATGTAGAGTTAGTGATTGTCTAGTGATTGTCGGAGAAAGCATGTTACGCCTTCGGGTATGAAGTTGGGATGGATTACCTAGGTTGATATTGTTGTTTGATTGTGGCCTTGTTGCCTTATATTGATCTATTGGCTTGTTGCCACGTGTGTGATATTAGACTTGATACTTAGTTGCCTTATCGTGATTGTGAAACCGTTATTTCTCACTTATTGGGTATCATCTTGGATAGAGGAAAGAACATGGCATATTCTTGATATTGTGATATGTGTCCATGTGTGACACGATTGATATTGATATGTTCCCATTGACATTGATATTATGCATAGCACTCATTCTCATCTTTCATCATACACTAATGAGCTTAGAATTGGTACTGATGATGAAGATAAGAGAGATAAAAAGCCGATGCCTAAGGTCTTTACCGGGATCAAGAGAGTGTCCGATGCCCGAGGTCTTTGCCGGGATCGCGAGAGTGGTACATGAACTTCGCGGGTCTCCCATGAGTCATAACTATCGAGGCGTGGGGGTATTTCTCCCGGAGCATATGTGTACGGAGATTTCATTAGCCATTGCATATCCGATTTGCATTTCATATGCACTCATTATTACATTCACTTACTTGTTGGATTCAGACTTGTTATTTATGTACTTGAGTGGTTATTCTTGGATTGTATTGTGTTTATACTTGATTGTGAGCATGTCTATTCTTCAGTCTCTTCCTTTATACATTCTTCGGTCTCTTCCTTTATACATGTTAGCTAGCAGCAGTTACTGTTGTCGGCCTATAGGCTACCTGCTTGATGGATCCGCGGCCGGAGACTTTTCTGTATACTTGTCTTTTCTTGCATTTGAGCATTTTGTTAGTTGATTAGTAGTGGCTTTTGTAATTCCTACCTATTAGTATTGTATTTCGCACTTATTTATATTTACGTTTGAGACTTATATTTCTATTTTCCTATTTACCATAGTGTTTGTCGTGATAAACATGTATTGAGGAGTCTTCACTGCCTAAAATTGCGGTAATACATAAGAGTTTTCTTTTATGTTTACCCTAGTTGGACGAGCTAACCAACAGTGTCCCTTAAATATTTATTTGTTGATGATTTTGTACTAATTGGTGATACTAACGAGGGTCGGCCCAAAACTTGAAGTTACGTTTGAGTTTAAGAGAAGTTGAGGTGAGAGTTCCACGTCCAAATATTTTACATATCTCCTCAAAAAATAATAGATGGAGATGTTGCTCATAGCATTAAAGCCAGATGATTGCAATGGAGAATTCCTACCATGGTGTTAAGTGACAGAAAGGTGCCCAGGGTTACACCTTTGTTGTTGAGTGTCTAAGCACGATGATTTCAGCTTTCAAAATATGAAATGCTTGATGGATCCGCGGACCCGGAGACTTTTTCTTTATACTTGTCTTTTTTTGCATTGAGACAAGTTATGGTGCGCGACGCAGCAAGATAATTTGTATTTTGAGATTTTGTATTATTCCAGACTTGTAGTTGATTAGTAGTGGCTTTCCAATTCTAACCATTTTTACACCATTCTACACCAAATTCCATAGCTTGATTCGGACAGTTCCTTGGGTTTTATTAGTATTGTATTTCGCACTTATTTATATTTACGTTTGAGACTTATATTTCTATTTTCCTATTTACTTTATGGTTGTTGAATTAATGATTAAGGGACGGGTTCGCCTACCACGGTGGAAAATGGTAGGTGCCTGCACGACTAAGCGACTTTGGGTCATGACAAAATGTCATAAAGGGCATGTATTAAGGAGTCTTCACTAGCCTAAAAATAGTAGTCGGTAATACATAAGAGTTTCTCATAACAATGGGTTTACACTATGGACTGACATTGAGCCCTACTTGTTTACCTTAGTTGTGGACGAGCTAACCAACACAATAAAAGATGAGGTCCCCTAAAGTATGTTACTTGTTGATGATTTTGTACTAATTGGTGATACTAACGAGGGCGTCAGCCAAAAACTTGAAGTATGGAGAAGCACCTTAGAGAGTAAGGGTTTAGGATAAGTACAAGTAAGACTAAATACATTCATTACAAGTTTAGTCAGAAGAAGAAGAGAGAAGTTGAGGTGAGAGACTAAACAGGATTGTGGCACCAAAATGCAAATATTTTACATATCTACGCTCGTTATTTCAAAAAATAATAGATGGAGATGTTACTCATAGCATTAAAGCCATAAGATAGATGATTAATTTTCATTGGCCTCTGAATCTAGGTTTGATGATGAAGGCATAGAGTGCTGCAATGGAGAATTCCTACCATGGTGTTAAGTGACAGAAAGGTGCCTACTAACAAAACTTAAAAAGATCTTTCTTAGGTATTAATAATTCTCAAATAATTGATAAAATTATGAAAAGACCTTTCTAATCTTATAATTCATCAAAATTACTGAACTAACAAAACTTAAAAAGATCTTTCTTAGGTATTAATAATTCTCAATTAAAAAATAAAAAAACAAAATTTCTTTTATTATTGGATGAGAATGAATGAAAAATATTAAATAGTCCTAGATTAAATTTGGAATTTTGGTTCTCCGAAATTAAATTGAATAGTTAAATCTAGGAGAGAATTCACTCTGTAGAAACTATTCCCTAGATACACATGTCAGTGCTATTTCACAATGCTCCTTTTTTCAGTATAGGGCAGAGAGAGTAGCAACTGAAACTTTTAGATTCAGATTTACGCTCTTTCCTCCTCTTTCGCTAAGCTTTTCTTAGTTGTAATCATACTCAAGTATTTGAAGGAAATTCACTTATGAGATGGAAAGAGTCCAGAGATGCATATTCTCTTTTGAGGGCTAAAGGAGGGAAAACGCGCAACTATTAGACTTCTTTGTGTTATGATAGCAATAGCAAATAAAGAAACTCTCTCCTTCATCAGGCTAGTTATCATTGAGCTTGTACTTATTATTATTATTATTATTATTACTAATTTACTATTATTATTATGATCATCAGGAGAGTTATCATTGAGCTTATAACTTCTCTGATCATTATAGTTGAGATTAAAATCTGTTCTACCTAATAAAAGGATTTAAAAAAAGGTACTACTACATGAAAGTGATCGCGGATTTTTGAAAATATAAGCAAAGGAATCCCGCGAACCCATTCACATATATATATATATATATTTGAAATAAACCCTAGCCTCAAATTCAAAAGCTTTCCCAAGAAACAACACTTGTCTATAAATTGCTGGAAAAGCAAAGTATGGGCAACTGCCAACTGACCACACTGATCAAATGGGGCAATTGGGTAAAGAGGATATAAAGATAATACAGCTAAGTGGATAACCTGCACTTTACCTTTGGAACCATAATCTATATAATATAATATAATAATATAATCTTGTCAGCATCATATGATTGGTTGATTTTTATTAGGTCAGGAGCTCCATTGGCCGTTAGCCTATAATACCTTTTCAGTTTTTGTATTTATTTTGAATTATTTAGGTGAATTCCTTTTTTCTTAAAATATTACTACATATTTTATGTGGTGGACATGCTTGTAACGTTATATATATTGTTCGTTTTTGGTTGGTAATAACTGCAAGACCCCGTTGAATAACAGATGACTATTATTAGTTGATTATTACCAGTGCAGTGCGATAGTGAAAATTCTTTCACTCTTAATCAGAAATTTTAGCTTTGAGTTATGAGAATGATGAACCCTCTTGATAAAGAGAGTTTCACCTCTCTGGAACTCTTCCGTTGAACATGCTTATTTTTAGTCTGTTTGATCAAGCTTTCGAAATCTGCTTATTTTGAAAAGTGTTTAGCCATTAGCCATATTCCAAAAGTATTTCTAGGGAAAAAAATACTCTTTCTTGCTTGTAAAAAACTGTTTATACTACTACTCTAAAACAATTAATTCTTCTCTAAAAGCTTGATCAAACACGTCAACTTTTTAAAATAAGTACTTTTTAGAAATAAAATAAACACTTTTGATTTCCCAAAGCTTGGCCAAACATATTATTGAGCGAATTTAATTTAATTAGATCATTAAATGTCGACTATGAAGGCCTAAAGTTTAAAAAAAAAAAAAAAGGAAGAAAAAGTTGTTGGCGACCGTTATTTCCAAAAGGAAATGGAAAAAGAAGACAAAGAAACAGGAAGTGACAGTACAAAGGAGAAAACCTTATCGATGAAATAATAAACAAAGGAAAAAAGACAAACCATGTCAAACGTCCCAATTCACATGTATAGTCAATTAGCCTAAAGTAATTCAACATATATATTATGGAGAGACATGAAAACAATGAAAGACCTCATCAGATAGGCCTTAGGATATTGGATGGTTGGGGAAGAATTGACGGTGGATTATGGATGTTTTGTCACACTTCATCTTTTCTATTAGGGAAAAGATATATACATTTTTTCATCCTAGAAGACTACTTAAACCAGGTTCTACATATCCAACGACAGGGGCTTGTTTGGTATGATGAAAATATTTTCCTGGCCTGATAAGTTTTTGTTTTCTAACTCCTTGATAAGAGTCATTTTGCATGTTTGGTTACGTTGAATTGTTGAAGATTTTCTCGCAAAGAAAATGGATAAAAGTGAATGATTATAAATAGCTGATAAGTTATAAGAGTTGAAAAGCATTTTTAAGTGTTGAAATTGATCTCATAAATAAGTTGTTACGTGTTTGGATAAAAATATTGAAAGTGTTAATAAACAATTGATGTGTTTGGTAAAAAGTATTGGTAAACTATTCTTTTGTTAAAATGACTAAAATACCCTTAATTCTTTTACAAAAAGTTAGTATTAATTAGAAGTATCTTCATAAAGAAAAAGTGGAACATGAAGTGAAGAGGAAATTAAGAGTTTTGTTTTGTGAAAGATATTTTGAGAATTAGAGAAAATATTAAAGATAAAATAGTAAAAGATTTGGTCAAATCAAAAGAGTACCATTAGTTCAAAAGTTACAAGTCGGGAATGGAGGACTTTTTTTTAACATTTAGCAAAGCTTATAAACACTTAGCAGTTTGACCATTTTATAAGTTTAGCTAAACATCCTCTATGTTGTCGTTAATGGACGGAATCACGAAACTGATTTCCTTTACCAGTATTCCTGTTCTTCTAATTCAATGTCAATTATTTCAATCAACAATTATTAATGAACGACTTTTCCAAGAAAAAGTCTTACTCATAAAGTTATTCTCGGAGACAAAAATAGGAGAAAAAGCATTTGATTTATCATAACGTTAGAATCTTTTGTTTTTATTAATGTTATATCAGCAACCAAAAATCACAGTGAAGCATCGGATAAGGCAGTGTAGTATGGAAACAAAAAAGAAACTGACAAACAAGAAGCATAGTGAATGTCCCTCACACGTATGTGTAATGAAGCAAACTAAATATAAATCCATGAAAAAAGTCGATATCTTTACACCAAAAAAAAACAGAATGTCCTGTCTTTCCTATATATTTTGGTCAAGGAAGAGCTGGAACATGTCGGGCCACTAGAATTGGTATATAATGTTCATTTTTAATATTAAAGAAGTGCGGACGTGGGATAAAATTAATGAGATTTCTTTATTCTTAATCAAATGTCTCAGCCTTTTAAGTTCGAGCATTGAAAATTGAAAAACTTCTAATAAGGAGTGCTTCACTTTTAACGGCTCCTTCGTTACAAATCTGAATTAGTCAAAGTTAATGAATTCATAGCACTATATGATTAAATAAAAAATATAATATTTACTTTCACTTTTTGCCCAAGAAAAACTTACCTAAAAGTATATTATACACCTTGATTTGTGAATAGCTAGTAGCTAGCTTATATAGGAGAATTTTCACGAAAAAGTAATATCCATGCCCAAAGAAAGATGATAACAAAATTAAAAAGATCTTTCTTAAAAATTATTACTTTTTTCAAATTAATTTCATTTTTTTTGAAAAAGACCTTTGAAAATTATACAATTCATCAAAATTTCAAAAAACTTAAAAAAAAATTCACTTTTTTCACTTTTTTTATGACTACATTGAACCAAAAATACAATTTCAAAAATAGTCCAAACAAATTTCCAACTTTGGTTCCAAAAATTCCAAAAAAAAAATTGATAAATCTAGGACAGAATTCACTCTCTAACAACTTTCCAGCTTTTATAATTGAAAATAAGTAATTGTTATGAAATTTCAAAATTCACAAGAAAAACTCTTTTTCAGAATAATATCAGAGAGTTCACTTGAAATTTGAAATTTCATAATAATAACTATTTTTTTCTTTTTTCCTAAAGCTATCTTAGCTATAGTTTCATATAGTTGACGTATTCTTTGACTAATTTCATGAGATGGAAATAGTAGCAATATCTATATCCATTCAACAACAATAACAAAAGTGCATAGAAAAAATCAATAAATTCATATTGTGTTCCTCGCAAGAAAAAAAGTTAATGATACAATCAACTAATAAAATAGTATGACTTAATTATTTTCTTATTAGAATTTAGCTGCACCTATAACACACGAAACTTCAAAATAGGAAGTGTAACGGAAAAAAGAAAACAAAAAGAAAGAAAAAGATTATTGGTCAAGAGGGAATATGATGTTGTGATGCTTCCCACATCCTTCCTAATGATCTCACCAATAAAAGGACCATAGTATTAATCTATAGTATTAATAAATTAAAAGTAGACCATGTCTTGAATAAAAAAACATCTATATATATATATATTTGGCATAACAGGCTCCTCAAATGGCCAATGATAGAGCAATCTGGTATTTTCAGTTGAGAATGTACTTTATATTAAAGTTTGTCAATAATATTACTTAGCTTACATCATTTTTTATTAGAACATTTCTAATTAAACACTTAATTAACTAAAGCTAGCTAATCAAATTGTGATGTACACTTAAGTTTTCTTTGGTATGCTTGGTAGTTGGTTATGCACACTGTTTCATGTCAATGTATGATCGCTGATGCACTTTATCTTTCAAAAAGCATGTAATATTAATAATCTATATAATAATAAATAGGCATGATTAATCAGCATCACCTCTCTATGATTGGCATTTATCTTTTTTCTCCTTTTTTGGAATTTTCTCCTATATTTTTTTTTTCATTTATCTTATCTTATTATTTTAGTTAAGAATAAAAGTCACAATTATTATCATTTATTATCCCACTATTCATATTCTTTATTGAAAATCAAAACTTATATATAGTGATTTCGATTTTGATATTCCTACTAATGGTCCCATAAAGCTCACATTAATTACAAAAATCAAAGGGCCAAAAAAATGTAAGTGCTACAAAAGATATATAAAGGGCAATCTTCTTTTGCTCAAATGACTCATGAATTGTTCTCCAACAAAATGTTTTAGATAATACTATTATATATTTGCACATTATAAAGGCTTTCAACATTCTCTGAAACCTCTTGATAAAAGAGATAAGGAATGCTGCTATATGACCCGGAAAACTTTCTAGATGATCTCTTCAAATTTTGTGTGTTAGCTAGGATTACATGTTGTATTCATCTTCTATACAAAATTGGTATTTGAGCATCTACTTGTGTAATTATTACTTTTATTAGGCAAAAACAATTATTTTTTTGCTTGTAAAAAGCCCCTTCTTATTACTCCGTTCTCGGAAGAAAAGTTGGTTTAATTTTTCTACAAAAAGTTGATTAGTGGATGTGGATCGAATATGGTTTCCACTTCCTTCCTTGAATTTAGAATTACACCTCTATGCTTTTCATATGAAAATTAGGCTATTATATATATTTTAGTTGTAGTAATTAAGCTGGTATTTATAAGTAATTGTGTAAAATTAAATTATAAATAAAGAGAAACTACATCAAACTCTAAAATTTGCATAGTTAAATAAATTTATTGTTGGACGTAATTGAAGTTAGATAAGGAAAGTTATTGGTAAAACAGCGTCAAATTGGAACACCGCCGAATGAGATGTAATTGTATGTAAAATTGGCACATAAAGAAATATTTCTCTGTACTGCAGCAAGGCTAATCGTCTCCTTTTAAATTCTCTTTTTTTTTTTTTTTTGTCCTTAAAATAATTGATTTTAGTCGATTTTTCATTTCTTTCGATTCTCTCCTCTCAAAATGTATGTGTCAATCGGAATTGTAGAAGCTCCTATTTTGTTATAGGCATATATAGAACAATTCTAATAGTAATCTGGAATGCTAATAAGCAATTATGTCTAATTGTTTTAATGCCATAAATTGGCACGAGAAATAAGTATTGATTTTGAGAAGCCATTTGTTATTCATCAAAAAGCATTATATGTGTCCCCTTTGGCAAGGGATCTTGATGTCTTCCAATAGGCACAACCATTATGGTATGATGAAAAATTTTTCCTGGCCTGATAAAATATGAAAAAGTAATAAGAGTCATTTTGCATGTTTGGTTACGTTCAACATTTTAGATATATACATAAAAAATAATTTTAAGTATGTATAAATAATATAATTTTCCATCGAAGAAAGTTCGGATGAAAAGCCTTCCTCCCTTTATTATGGTATCATGGTATGTTTGTTTGCTTATACTGCTTTTCCATATTTAGTGGCTAAAATATGAAGTAAAGTTGTAGAAAGATTCTGAATGTTGTACAATTGCTATTTTTTTTTTAGAAGTGTATTCTTTTAATTAATTCTATCAAATGTGTTGCCTAATAGTTTTTGCACTTTTCATTCAATTTCTAAATCACAAGATTTTTGTAAACTTCATTTAGCTCATTTTTCTTCCCTTAATTGAAAAAAATAACAAAGCAACAACTACATGTTGCCTCTTGATTTTACAGTAGACAACCTATTCCAACTTCCAATAAAATTAATAATTACAACTATATATTAACAACTGTAGTGTATCATTGGATGAGGAAAAGATCATTGATCCTTATTAGTAAATGATAAAGTTTTCTTTATTAAATGAGCATGTAACTTGACCCTTGAAACTTTATTAAATGAGCATTTAACTTGACCCTTGAAATGAGAGAAGTGTTCTTTGCGAAATATGTAATTATGAAATTATAATAAAGTAGACAATGCTTTATTTATTAATTTTACGTTTGCGTTCGATTTTTTCATATGTATATTTTTGTCGTACATTAGACTTTTATTTCTTCGTATGCATGTTTTACATTACGTGTACCTTTTTTTTTCGTATAATAATTTTTTTCCTTTATAGAAAAAGATGAATGACCGCGCAAAGCGCGATTTGGTTAACTAGTTATATAGTAAAAGTAAAACTTTTTTTGTCAAGTTGGGTAGGAGTAATTGGGTGGTGGAGAGGAGTCGCACTTTTACTTTAAGGTTGGCTAGATTTTGAAATATACATGAATGAGTCATTGAAGAAGGATGACTTAGGGAAGAAGGATGACTTAGGCATTTCGGATAACTATTAACGTCTTTAACCAATAGCTAAGTTACACTTTGTAGTTTATTAATCCAATGACATATGTTGATGTTGGTCCTTGTGATATTTAATTAAGTGTGTCTAATTTTCAGTTAATATACGCAAGAAATTGGTTGGTAATAACTGCAAGACCTCGTTGGATAATAGTTGATTATTATCGGTGCAATGCGATAGTGAGAATTCTTTCACTCTTAATCAGAAATTTTAGCTTTGAGTTCTAAGAATGATGAACTCTCTTGATAAACCCCTCTCTGGAACTCTTCCGTTGAACATGCTTATTTTTAGTCTGTTTAATCAAGCTTTCTAAATCTGCTTATTTTGAAAAGTGTTTAGCAATTAACCATATTCCTAAAGTATTTCTAGGGAAAAACTACTCTTTCTTGCTTGTAAAAAACTGTTTATACTACTACTCTAAAACAATTATTTTTTTCTCTAAAAACTTGGTCAAACACGTCAACTTTCTAAAATAAGTACTTTTTAGAAATAAAATAAACACTTTTAATTTCTCCAAAGCTTGGCCAAACATATTATTGATGCTAATTTAATTTAATCAGATCATTAAATGTCGATTATGGAAGGCCTAAAGTTAAAAAAAATGAAGAAAAAGTAGTTGGTGACCGTTATTTCCAAAAGGAAATGGAAAAAGAAGACAAAGAAACAGGAAGTGACAGTACAAAGAAGAAAACCTTATCGATGGAATAATAAACAAAGGAAGAAAGACAAACCATGTCAAACGTCACAATTCACATGTATAGTCAATTAGCCTAAAGTAATTCAACATATATATTATGGACAGACATGAAAACAATGAAAGACCTCATCAGATAGGCCTTAGGATATTGGATGGTTGGGGAAGAATTGAGAATCCGCGACTTAAGTAGTACAAAAAATAAAAAAGTTGAATTGTTAGTAAAAAAAAAAAAAAAAATGACATTAGTAGTATTCACGCACGAAATTCGTGCGTGAAAACTCTGCAAAAATACAGTTTTTTTCATTACATTTGAAATTTCGTGCGTAATATATACGGTTTTTTTTTTTTTTTTTTTTGCGTTACCTTTCCAATCATGTTTTTTTTTTCATACTTTGGGCAAAAATTAGTCATATTTCAAAATTCCAAAATATCAATATTTTATATAAAACTTAATATCTTTTTTTGCGTACAATAATGTCGGCTCATTACATCAAGTCCACCTAAACGTTTGGATCGTTTTTAGGGGTTCTAAAGTGCCCCAAAGCAAGTTTTGAAACTTGTAATATTTATAGGGTTTTGATTTAAGTGTTTTAATAATAATTCATCCACGAGAGGTTTATACTAATTAAAAAATAATTCATTTCATTTAATTACAATACTAATTCAAAGCAATACAACAATAAATTACAATAACAATACAATCTTCAAGTTCTAGAGGCTCTATTACTTCGAGACGTGCTTGTACTGATGCCTTGTTGCCCACACGAATCCTTGTCATGGCCATAACGCTCACCATATAAAGCACTTGCGAGAGTAAGTTCTCTACTAACATCCATTTGATTAAAAGTCTACGACTCCGTGAGTTAATGCCCAATTTTCTAATGTAATCCTTGTTAGCAACCATCGAAAACGGCTCGTTTGGCCAATAAGCTTCATTACCAAGTGGGTGGAATTGGGAATATTGCTCTAAGGTAACTTTGGACCTTGTATTCCCCGCCACATAATTTGTTACCGTTTTTCTCATTCTCTCGAAACACTTAATTAACTGAGAACACGGCGTAGTCAAATTTGACTTACCACAAGTGCGTGTTCTTTGCCTCTTAATTGGTATGCACGTTTCCACCCTTACCGTTATAATAACTCGTCCTAACTTCATAAACATGTTGAATCGGGTCATACTTATTTGGTGACGCTCACATTTTTGTCTATAATGCTCTATAGTTTTGAAGGCTTTGGCATCCATGTCGTCGGCTAATATTACTTGGGTTGGCTTGTCCTAATAACAAATCGCTCCAACCGTTGAAAGTCATTCTCACCATTGCGGGATAAGTATTAGCGATTTTAAGCCATTGAAAGACACTTGTAGTTTTTGAGCATGCCCCATCTTTTTCCTTGTGATATGAAACGTCCGTTTTCAACATATTCATCAACCAAAATATGCGGGTTCACTCGACCTCGATTGGATCCATTTTTGACCCATTTTCGTTGTTGATGCTCTATCATTGCCCCCCACATCAATTTGTTTAGAGTGCCGTTGTGAAACGTTGATTGCAAATTCGCCTTCAAGTGCCTTAAACAATAGCGATGGTAAACAAAGGAGAAATTTGTCACCCCGTAAATTATCCATATTGTGCAATATGCCTTTATGACGATCGACAAAACGTATTTCTAGGGAAAATCCTTAATAACATGAGTTTTCAAATGGGTCAAAAAGATCCCCATGTGTCGTTGCTCTCGTTAGCGGCAATTGCGAAAAAGAGGAAATATTGACCCATTGGCATCCATTCCTATTGCAATTAGGACTTGATGTCGTAGGCACCATATACAAATTGATCTATGGATAAAGCTTGGCCGAGCAAACCATCAATGCATGGTTTGAATGTAATCAAATGGTAATGGTAGCCTCACCGGTGCGGAGATGAAATGTGAAAAAGTCTTGGCCGCCACCTCTCAAAAGCTCACTAGCGACCTAAAGAAACAGGACCAACTTCGACGCACCGATAGATACCGTCCCGACGTAGTATATCCAAGACACGAGGATGTGGGGGAAGACTAAGATCTCCCATGCCGAGTCAAATCACAATTCACGAGTATAGTCATTAGCCGGATGTCAACATATGTTGCGACCTAGACATGAAAACAATGTCGAAGGGCATCATCAGAGGGTGGTGCCTTCAATCTATTTTACGCATTTTAAGTAAATCATTAACAAGTAGTATTAGTATTAGTTATGTAATCTTTTATCGAAAATTTTATTAAAGAGATATACCAATGCTTTACGTATTTTAAATAAATCATTAACAAGTAATATTAGTTATGTAATCTTTTATAGAAAATTATATTAAGGGTTTTCAATCCTAAGCTATGGGTTATGAATCCTAAACTAAGGGTTTTCATTCCTAAAATATAAAGATAAGTCAAATAATTAACAATTAGTTAGCATACAATTAGTATAAATAATTAATAAATAAACAAATAACTAACAAATCAAATAATTAACAAGTTATTATCAATATATTTAATAAATAAACAATTAAGTAACTAATCAAAAAATTAATAAATTATTATCGTATATTTAATAAATAAACAATTAATTAACTAATGAAACAATTAAGAAATTATAAACAAATAAACAATTGGCTTAACAAAAACAAAATAAATAATTAATCTAACAATTGAAATTGCTAGTCTAAAAATTAATAAATACTTAAGTCGCTAATCGATAATTAACAAATACTAAATAAACAAGCAATAAATAATTAACAATAGATAAACAAATAATGAAAAAATATTTTTGCTTTGTGAAAGGTATTTTGAAAAAGAAAAAAAAAAGGAGTAAAAATAGTAATCCACCATGATTATACAATGACCATGCTTAGGGTAATAATATATTTAACAATGTAATAGAAAATTCGTAGTGAAATACCTAAATTGAAGCTTTTTTTGAGTTTTTGAAATGTGTTATGCTCTATTCCGAAATCCAACCTTAGAAACTTGTTCCTACACTTCAATATACCAAGAATATTGAGTTTTGGATTGAAAATAACACGAAATTATTGTTTTGGGGGTTGGACCACCGAAAATTTCTTAATGGGTGGGGGGGACGGAGACGTTTTGGTGGGGAAGATGGAGGGACCGATTTGGTCTCAATTCAGAAATTTCCAAATTAGAAGTCGTGAAAATCATAAGTTGCAATTTTGCAACTTGTGTCTTTCACGCACGAATTTCGTAGCTTGAATACTACTAATGTCATTTTTTTTTTTTTTTTTTTTTTTTTTGCAAGTTTGATTCAACTTTTTATTTTTTGTGCTACTTAAGTCGCGGACTCACGGTAGATTATGGATGTTTTGTCACACTTCATCTTTTCTATTAGGGAAAAGATATATACATTTTTTCATCCTAGAAGACTACTTAAACCAGGTTCTACATATCCAACGACAGGGGCTTGTTTGGTATGATGAAAATATTTTCCCTGATAAGTTTTTGTTTTCCAACTCCTTGATAAGAGTCATTTTGCACGTTTGGTTAACTTGAATTGTTGAAAATTTTCTCGCAAAGAAAATGGGTAAAAGTGAATGATTATAAATAGCTGATAAGTTATAAGAGTTGAAAAGCATTTTTAAGTGTTGAAATTGATCTCATAAATAAGTTGTTACGTGTTTGGATAAAAATATTGAAAGTGTTGATAAACAATTGATGTGTTTGGTAAAAACTAAAAAGTATTGATAAACTGTTCTTTTGTTAAAATGACTAAAATATCCTTAATTCTTTTAGAAATTTTTTTAGTATTAATTTAGAAGTATCTTCGTAAAGAAAAAGAGGAACATGAAGAGGAAATTAAGAATTTTGCTTTGTGAAAGGTATTTTGAGAATTAGAAAAAATATTAAGGATAAAATAGTACTCCCTCCGGATAAGAAAGAATGTCCACTTAGCCTTTTTTTTTTTTTCTTGGGTCAAAAAGAGTGTCCACTTATCAAATCAAGAAAAAATTAATTTTACATTTCCAGATTTGCCCTATGAAGTGTTATGTGATCAAATCCCAATACCTATTTAATTAGGGGCAATTTAGTCAAATTACCTATTTTGTCTAAGAGTTAGTACTTTCTTAAAGGGTGTGCAAATGACTAAGTGGACAATCTTTTTTATCCGGAAGAAGTAAAAGATTTGGTCAAATCAAAAGTGCTCATTAGAAGTCAAAAAATCATAAGTCGGGAATGGTCAACTTGTGTCTTTTAATATTTTAGCTATGTGTTTATAAGTCAGTTTGAGCATTTTATAAGTTTAGCTAAAACATCCTCTATGTTGTCGTTAATGGACGGAATCACGAAACTGATTTCCTTTACCAGTATTCCTGTTCTTCTAATTCAATGTCAATTATTTCAATCAACATTTATTATGAAAAAGTCTCTTACTCATTAAGTTATTCTCGGATACAAAAATAGGAGAAAAAGCGTTTGATTTATCATAACGTTACAATCTTTAATTTGTTTTATTAATGTTGTCAGCAACCAAAAATCACAGTGAAACATCGAATAAGGCAGTGTGTTATAGAAACCAAAAAGAAACTGACAAACAAGAAGCATAGTGAATGTCCCTCACAAGTATATGTAATACGTGCAAATAGCAAACTAAATATAAAACCATGAAAAATATCGACATCTTTAAACAAAAAGAATTAAAAAAAAAAAAAAAAAGATAATGTCTTGTCTTTCCTATATCTTATGGTCAAGGAAGAGATGGAACATGTCGGGCCACTAGAATTGGTTTATAATGTTTATTCTTAAGGAAGTGCGGATGCAGGTAACGTAGGAATGGATGACATTTCTTCACCCTTAAATAAATAGTTTGGGTACAAATCTTGAAAACTTAAAAACTTCTGATAGAGAGTGGTTCAACTTTAATAGTACTACGGGCGCAAATTAGAATTAGTCGAGCTAGAGATTCATAGTAGTATATGATTAAATAAAAAAATATAGTAATATTTACTTCCACTTTTTGCTAGAAAAAAAAAACTTACCAAAAAGTGTATTAAACACCTTGATTTGTGAATAACTAGCTTGTTTTATATGAGAAATGTCAGGAAAAAACAATACCCCAAAGAAGGATGATAGATAGTAAAATTCAACAATAGAAACCTTCCAGCTTTTATAATTGAATTTAAGTAATAGTCATGAATTTCAAAATTCACAAGCTCCAGCTAGAATAATATCATGGTGTTTCACTTGTGATATTTGAAATTTCATAATAATAACTATTTTTTTCTTTTTCCTAAAGCTATCTCTGCCTAGTTGTAGTTTCATATAGTTGACAATTCCTTGACTAATTTCATGTCCAATAGTAGCAATATCTATATCCATTCAACAACAATAACAAAAGTGCATAGAAAAAATCAATAAATTCATAATAAGTTCCTCGCAAGAAAAAAAGCTAATGATACAATCAACTAATAAATTAGTATGACTTAATTATTTCCTTGTTAGAATTTAGCTACACCTATAACACACGAAAATTCAAATAGGAAATGCATGTAACGGAAAAAAGAAAAAGAAAACAAAAAGAAAGAAAAAGATTATTGGTCAAGAGGGAATATGATGTTGTGATGCTTCCTAGATCCTTCCTAATGACCTCACCAATAAAAAGACCCTAGTATTAATGTATAGTATTAAATTAAAAGTAGACCATGTCTTGAATAAAAAAACATATATTAGAGCTCTGATTGGGCATAACAGGCTCCTCAAATGGTCAATGATAGATCAATCTGGTATTTTCAGTTGAGAACGTACTTTATATTAAAGTTTGTCAATAATATTGCTTAGCTTACATCATTTTTTATTAGAACATTTCTAATTAAACACTTAATTAACTAAAGCTAGCTAATCAAATTGCGACACTTAAGTTTTCTTTGGTATGCTAGGTAATTGGTTATGCACACTGTTTCCTGTCAATATATGTTTGCTGATTCGCTTTAACTTTCAAAAAGCATGTAATAATATTAATTATATATAGTAAAAGTAAAACTTTTTTTGTCAAGTTGGGTAGGAGTAATTGGGTGGCGGAGAGGAGTCGCACTTTTACTTTAAGGTCGGCTGGATTTTGAAATATACATGAATGAGTCATTGAAGAAGGATGACTTGGGCATTTGGGATAACTATTAACGTCTTTAACCAATAGTTAAGTTACACTTTGTAGTTTATTAATCCAATGACATATGTTAGATGTTGGTCCTTGTGATATTTAATCAAGCTTGTCTAATTTTCAATTAATATGTGCACCAAATATATATTTTACAACTTTATTACCATTCTCTTAAACAAGAGAAGGGCAGCATAATTTTTAGCTTCAATTCAACAAGCTCAATCTTGAAAATAAGCTGATGGTGAACGCTTCAACTCGGCCACTAAAAAATGCGAAGGTTGGGCAAGAGACTAAACCAACTTACTGTCATGTCATGCATGATTTAGCTTTAGACTTCATCAAATATAAAATAACATACAAGCTTAACATAATAGATGCCTAATAAGTAGTGAAACTATTAATTATTATGATAAATTATTTTTTAATATTGGCAAGATCGAAAAGGGATCAAAACTACACATTTCAATGAATTGAAGACAAAAAGAATTAATTGAAGGTTAAATGTGCTTATTCAAATATTACATGGACTAAAATTAAAATTTACCAATAACTGAGGGTCCAAAAGTGTTATTAACCTTATTATTATTATTATTATTATAATTGGCTGGCTAAACATAGAAAATTAAAAGCTTCGGCGGTTTTTGTTTTTTCTCAAAATTGATTTCATTTTTCGTGATGACGACATGCAAATCACTCATCTTATAATCTAACTGAAAATGACATTATATGATGTTTATAGTTTTTAACTGTGACAATTAAAAATGAACATGACATAAATTTGATAATCTAATTGGTATTCCCTATATCTTAAAAAATAGAAAGGTAAACATATATAAGTGTTTCTAGATTGCCAACAAGATCTTTTGGTTGTATACTTATATTATATATATGCATCAGCTTGCACTATTTATGCTTGCAATTTGGTGACTAGCTAGAGGATAATGAAAGGTTAAGTTCTTAATTAACAATTTGTATTACTCTTTCACCATGCAATGAACTTTTTATGAGGGAAATCGTATTATAAGCCTCAACCACCTTTCAATTGCATCATTCTTGAGATCATCAACCACAATACTCAATTTGTCCAAGAATGGAAGTTGTCCAAGAATGGAATCTAAATCCATGGTTTTGTTGCTTTTTTTTCCCCTTATTTTTTCATATTACTTTACTTGAAAGGTGAACAAAAAGTTCGATAGACATACAACAACAATAACATACCCAGTATAATTTCACAAGTGAGATTTGGAGAGGTTAGGATGTACGCAAATCTTGCCCCTACCTTTGTTGGGTAGAGAAGCTATATACGATAAACCCTCGGCAAGAAAAACAATTACATATATAATATAAGAAATTAACTGAAATATTGGTGATGTTTCGCAACATAATCCTGATAATATTGTTCTTTAAATGGATACGTATAGGTTTTGCGTTGTTTTGATTTTTTTTTTTTCCTTTCTTATTCTAGGGACAACACATTTCAATCATTGAAGTGTTGAAATATTTTAAGGGAAAAGGACACAAATGGTCATTCGGGTGAAACTATTGACACCCGATAGCCCAACAATATTAAAAGACAGTTTTTAACTAATTCCATTAGTTAAAATAATTTCAAAATAATTTCATTTTCTAGCCATTTTTCAACTAATTCCAGCATATGTATATAAACTGTATCATTGTTGTATATATATCACTATTGTATATGTATAATAGATGTATCATACGTATAAAAATATATCATTGTTGTATAGAATATGTATTCCTACGGTATATGTATAGAAAATGTATCATTGTTGTACAATTAATGTATAATATGTGTAATAATGTATTACCCGCTAATGATACACTTATTATACACTATTTACACAGGCTAGGATTATCGGAGAAAAAATGAAGACCGCCGAAAAAGTTTTTCCGTCCATATTTGTATCAAACAACCATAAATCTGATGATCTTAATACAGAGTTTGATATTATCTCTCCATGTGAAGTTGAATCAAACAACCAAAAAGTAGATGTTTTGATACTCCTATTCCGAATCTAATTGTTCATATTTGTTGCTTACAAGTCTATCTATGTACACCGTCATTTACAGTAATACATACACACTTATACAGGTAAGTGCATTTGTGTGTGGAGTCTTTTTGGGCTTTTCTTTTTGCTAATTGTTACACCATGTCTTTTTCTCGTATTTTAATGTGGAGATTATGGATTTTATACTATTCAATTTCAATATAATCTATTTAACTTCCCCTTCGCCAATTCTCTCTCCGCCAATTAAGCAAAACATAGATTGGACTTTGAACAATATTTCAAGAAATTAATTGTAGATATTTTTCTATTTGCTGAAAAAAGAACTATTGGTTACTAATTTTATATGAATCATAAGTAATTTTTTAGCTTGGAGGAGAAAAATAAATAGAGGACACTTTTAAACAACATGAACAAACATGTCATACAGAAAATCTTTCTCTTTCACAATTCCAAGGGTAATAAATCCAAAAACCTCCTACCACATTTGTTCAATTTGATTCATGTCTTTTTTGTTAATTATATGTAAATAAAAGGGAGTATAATCCTCGTTATTTATTTTAAAATTAACGTTCGAACGCTTGATTATGAGTGTGTGCATAATTTGGGACCAAACTGTATGGAACAATTTGGAGTTGCACCCTCAAATCAAGAGGCCCAAATTTAAAATGGACTTCAATTCTGGATCCAGTCTGTTAATTTCGAGGGCCATTTAAAGATCAGTCACTTTTTTTTTAATTAATTAATATTCATAGCAAGTATTGGCCAAGTTTCAGAAAAAATGATACCCTTCACTTCTTCTTAATTGTAGTACAATCATAATTTTTAAATTTATAAGTAAAGTATAATACGTGAATTTGCGGGTTTTAAATTTCAAATATGAAAAGTGAATTTAAATTTTGTGGATATTATTGGAAAAACTTGATAACATTGGCAAGGATAAAAGCTAATAGTTTAAACTTCAGAAAAACTATTTTAGTTTCAAACATACATATTTAAAATTTGTCTTGCCAAAGCTAAACTCCAGGCACGATTATTGGAAGTTTAGCCTCGACAAGTCAAATTTCAAGACAAAAATATCAAATTTTTAGAGACATATGTCGAAAGTATCCTTGCACAATCACTATATGACGCGAATTTTTGCAACTTCAATTTCGTATGTCCGAAGTTATTTATAAAGGAAGAAATTGCATGTTTTTCCCTTCAAATGGGTTGCTCTTTAATTTTTCCCTTTCAAAATTGAACTTTATACTTAACGAAGTATAACTTATGAGATATTATGATGTAAAAATATAAACTCATATCTAGCAAAAATATTATTTTTCTTGAGGTGGGGTAAAAATTAAAGACCAGCCCAAAATAAGAAAAAAGAAGTGCAAATGACTTGTAAATTTCGTCTTGGGCTTAAAAGATGGCCTTGCTGTCTGTGAGCTTTCCCCCAATTGGTTTGGATTTGGGCCCACCAATTCCTTAGGTGTTTTGGTAAAATCGATCGGGCAATTTGCAGGACTATCCTCCGCTGGGGGTGGTCTTTAATTTTTGTCCCTCAAGTCAATGATCTTTAATTTTTATCCTGCGGTAAAAGTTCCTTAATTAACTCTCGCTCAATCAAAAGTTTTAAAAAATCTGTAAGGCATAAGTTGGGATTCGCAAGACATAAGTTGGGTTTCAAAGTCTACCTTAAGGCAACCAAAAAAAAATTGCTGAAATTTTGCAAACCTCTGCCTTAAGGCCTAACGTTGTGCAAAAGTTAGGACTTAAGGCGAAGGTTTTCCTTAAGACCTAATTTTGGGTAAAAGTGGCAAACTTTTGCTCCTTGCGGATCCCAACTTCTACCCTGTGAATCTCAACTTATGCCTTGCGAAGTATTTTTTTTGTTTGACTGAATCGAGGTTAGAACTCAGGAGATCAGGGTATTATGCGAAGGACAAATATTAAAAACCATCAATTTGAGGGGCAAAAATTAAAGACCACCCAAAAGAAGGACAATCCGCACAAAAATGAAATAGATCGGGCAATTCGTTCCGCTATCTTGGGGCGGTCTTTAATTTTTAGCCCTCAAATAGTTGGTCTTTAATTTTTTTCCTTTTGGCACTTTAAGTAACAAGAAAGTGGTCGAAAATATCTTGCCATTGAAAAAAAAAAAAAAATCGGTCCACCCTTATCTATGACCTAACTTCGCAAGGCAAAGTTAACAGAAGCTTTGCCCGCATAGAAACTTTGTCTTGTCAGGCATAAGTTCTGTAGTAATTAAGTTATCCGGCATAACGTCATTTTTACAGAACTTATGCCAGACAAGACAAAGTTTCTATAAACTTATGCCGAGCGAATTAGTTACTACACAACTTATGCCAGATAACTTCATTTCTACAGAACTTATATTGGATAAGGCAAAGTTTCTCTTGTGATTTTTTTTTTTCCGACTCTGCTGGGGATCGAACCTAGAATCTCTAATTTTCTAGACTAGCGAATAAGGATACTTTGACCCACAAATTTTCATTAAATGAGAAGTAGGGACAAAAATTAAAAACCAGTTATTTGATAGACAAAAATTAAATACCAGTCCGTATGAAGCACAGACAAAAACTTGAAATCGATGTTGATTTCCCCAATTGCAATTGGGCAATTCGCAGAATTTCCCTTCTTTTGGGGTGGTATTTAAATTTTGCCCCTCATATTTGTGGTCTTTAAATTTTGCCCTTCGGCTAAAACCCATAGGTTCAGTTCGAACCTCCGCTCAGTTAAAAATTTTAAAAAAATTTGCAAAACGAGTTTAAATTTCGCTATACCCCTAAAATGGAACTTTGCCCCGAAGCATATATATATATATTTTTTTTAACTTTTCAAGGTAAACTTTTAGTAAAGGCTAAAAGTGTGCCCCATAAAACATAACTAAAAGTATCTAAGGCGTAAGCTTTTTTCTTAGGCATAACTACAAGTTTGCCTTATAAGGCAAAATTTAAATTTTTATTTCCGGTAGACTTTTAGTTATGTTTAACTAAAATTCGGGGATCGAACTTTTAGTTATATTTATCTAAAAGTCTAGGAAGGGACGGACTTTGCGCTTTTTATATATATATATATATATATATATATATATATATTTTTTTTTTTTTTACTTTTCAAGGTAAACTTTTAGTTATGCCTTAACTAAAAAATATGCCCAAAGACATAACTAAAAGTATTAAGGCGGAACTTTTCCTTAAGGCATAACTTAAACTTTGCCTTATAAGGCAAAATGAGAAGGTTCTTGTAGGGCATAACCAAAATTAAAAAGGCATAACTAAACTATGTCTTAGGAAAATTTGATAGGGCGGACTTTTTGAATACCATAAAGATTGTATGGGATCCCAGTCTGCCTTGCGAAATTATTTTTTTATTTTATGCTTGAGCGGGGGTTCGAACCCTTAACTTCATGTATTCGCCCACCTTTCCAAGACAAAAACTTGCAAAATTTCCACAAATTTGAGGGCAAAATTTGATTTCCCGCGCAAAAAAATGATAGCAATTGATTTCGGCCCATTAAATCAAGAAGCCCAAATTCTAAATGGACTTCAATTTTGGATCCGAATTGGTATGATTTTCGGCCCACCAACTCCTTTAGGTGTTTTGGTGAATTCAATTAGCATAGCTACACACTTCGATTTCCATCGGCTATTATCTCTCCGGCAATCTCTTTTTCCTGCTAAATCAGGTACTAACCATATTTTTATTACTTTTAAAAACATGAATATTATTTAGTAAACAATAAACATGTAGGTAAGCTGATAGAATTTTACGAATAAATTCATTAGTGGTTAGGAATAAGAAATAAAAAGTTACAACTAGCTTGGGGAAACATAACACTACATCATTTCATCTAAATCAGAAATTTGAATTGATTTTAGCTTTTTTGGCCTGATTGATATGATTTTTACTTCATGTATAGCACAATTTTAGTTAGTTCAATTCTTTTGTCGAAATAGTAGTATCTATAATCTTTGTACTTAATTATTCTGGGATTACATGTATGTATGATTAAAAAGAAATTTACTTGATGTGTGTGTGTGTGTGTGTGTGTTAGTCTTCAAGCCAGAAAGTCTGCATTTCTTCTTAGAGCCCGTTTGGATTGGCTTATAAGTTGCTTATAAGCTACAGTTCTGTTTGAAAGCTGGGTTAGAGGGCGAAAGCCTGGTTCCAAGTTAGTCTAAAAAAAATAAGCCAGAAAGTCTGGATTGCTTCGCTTAAAATAAGCCCATCAGCTCTTAGTGTGAGAAAGCCAGGTCGAGATCTAGTTCTATTTATCAATCAAAGAGTTAGAAGCAGGCCAATCTAAGGTTGATTTTGTGCTGGGATTACGGGGACCGACCATTTTTCGTTAGTACCTCTCTTTGTTAATGTCTATGCATTAGTTCCCTTCGCGCTTAAAGTCCCAACCTGCGGTCTTCTGTCTTCACTTTTGACTATTCTGCTTGAAAATTTAGTACAATTATGTCCTTCACCTTGTACCCTAGTGTTTTACTAAGAGATAATTATTTATTTGAGAACTGAAATCTGAAGATTTCCAAGGATTTTAGTTTTAGGAATTAAAAAGCCACTACCTTTCTATGGGCTTTCAAAAGTAATCAAAATTTATTAGACCTAGAATAGCTGGTGTGGATGCAATTTGGAAGGATTTTTCAGAATCCATTATTGTAGGACGACATGGTTCCTGAGCTGACCTGTTATAAAATTGGTCCCATGTAAATTTGGTACAGATTTGCACATTGTAAGTTAGGTCGAAAGCAAGCTAAACTTTGTTCTGAGCGAGTTATGCAACTAGCTTACCTATCAAATACAGAATTTGGTATTCAACTAAGAAATAAATTGCTGAGGAATTGTTTATATGTTGAATTGATATGCTTGCAAAGTTGGAAAATAAGGAAAAGCTGATTGGGCCTTCTCTCACGTATTCGTTTAGGCACACATACTATCCCCTCTTCATGCATAGTCGTGTTCCTTTTCTTTCTCTTCATTGTTTTGTGGACTCTGATATATGAAAAGTTAAAATATTGCTTTGGTAAATGCTTGTATTAGTTCCTAGTCTCTTGGATAAATTTCTCATCATTTTCTGGTTTGGATCATTAACAGCCATGAAGGTTAGGGCATCAGTGAAGAAAATGTGCGAGTTCTGTCGCACAGTCAAGCGGCGCGGGCGGGTATATGTGCTATGCACATCTAATCCCAAGCACAAACAAAGACAAGGCTATTCAACGTTTGCTTCTGAAGGCCTCATATCAACCACGTATGCATTCTCAAGCTTCTTTATCTCTTTTAATGTATAAAAGTAATGCAGTTCTGTAAATACGTACAATTTCTAGTACTTGAATCACATTTTTTCTCTAACGCACTAAAATAGAGATATGCTTAGTATAGATAGGGACACGAGTCACTAAACACTAGTTGATTTCTTCCCATCTACTGAAGCCTTGGTGGGCAGAGTTACCCAGTACCTGTGCTAGTGGTAGCAGGTACCCGGTGAAATTAGTCGAGGTGCACGCAAGCTGGCCTAAACACCAACATCACTAAGAAAAGATAGGGATAGGAGATATCATTTACATGAGAGTTTTTTTCGTCCGTCTTAAGTAAGGATGGCAAAGCCATAGCTGAGTGGGGATTATTGGTTGGGGTACCATTTCATTTTTCTTTTAAAAAGTTAGAGTTGGTCGGCTAGGTTAAAGTTGGTTGGTTAGGTTACATTTCATTTTGTCAAAATTAAAATGCGACAAGTCAGGTTTCTGGTAGAGAGGTTCACGGAAGGGAGCCACACATCAATTTTCCAGAATAAAAAAATAATTATCAGACCATTGGATCCCAATTTGAAATTAGAAGTCCTTGCTCCTGAACAGTCACCTGTACTCTGTTTATCATCTCTGTATTGCCCTTGTGTGTCGACTTGTATTATGTATTAGATTGGCTTATTTAAAATGGGTAGACTTGGCCATTTAAGAAAATAAGTCACAATTTTGGGATGGACTAAAACAGAACCAGGCCAAGTAATAAAAATGGACTGAGAGAGTTGCTGTATAAAAATTGGACCTGCCAATGGTTTACACCATATTTATGAACCAAAAGCTGTAACATTGCTGCCATTATTTGTCCTTGATATTTCTTGTTTCTTCCTCTGCAAGACTTAAACTTCAAATTTTTTGTTGCTGGCTTGCTTTGATGTGTAATTTTGGAGGTGAGTAATGGTGCATGTCATCCATGTTAAGAGGTTTTATAAGTAAAAATATTCCAGACTATTAAGGGCCCGTTTGGCCATGAATAATTCACTTTTTCCGGAATATTATACCGGAATCATGTAGACATAAAATTGTTACAATTTTCCGGAATTCGAAAATGTTGATATTTTCCAAAGTTCACATTTTTAATTTCCAAACCGCCACTAAGACTTCTTTCTGATAATTCTTCAGGCCTGTGATGACGAGGGTCAAGCAGGATACTTCAGTTACCGAGGGCATCCGCTCTCTCGTTCCTGGTAAGATTGAGGCAACTGTGACACCATGGTGGAAAAGGGGTCCAGTTTCCTTTTTATTCAAGGAAGGACAGTAAGCAGTAGAAGTTTTGTTGCAAAGAGTGCTCCTAAACGTTGATGCTTTATTGAACTTTACTCAGCTTTGCTTGCTGCTGTTACATCTCCTTACTAGTACAATTACGATGAAGTATAATATGTTTAGTACCTTCTTTTCCTGTAGTTAATTACCAGGCAAATGTCCTGCTCGTTGCTTTCTACTATTGACCATGAGAGTGATTCATCTGTCGGTAAAGAGAAGGAACGATGAATTTCGAATTTCTTTTCTTTTCGCATGGAAATTCAGTTTCGTTCGCTTTCATTTATTTGATTGGTCCAGTAGAAAAGAAAAGAAGTTGATGGGCTATTCGATGGAGCCCAGAAGCAATGTTACATTGTTGGACCACAGAACCAATTTATGGATGCTATTTTGTGCAATTAGAACACATATTTCTGGTTGTTTTGTTTATAGAATATTAAAGGTTTCTGGCTTTAGACCAAAGCTGAAAAGTTTTCAGCAACTTATAAGTCAATCCAAACGGGCTCCTGGTTGCATGAAGAATGAAGATGGACTTGCTTTACAGTGAATCAGAACTGAACTTTTAATAATTTTGTCTAACATTATTGGAGCCTTTTGTTAGGTGTATTATTGGATATCAATTATTTTGATTACTACATTTCACCTTTGTTTTATCCAGCTTGCCCCATATCTCTACTGGACCCTTCTGTTTTTCTGGTCACTTCACATTAAATGAATGCATATTGCCTTTCAAAACTCAGTCAAGGGGCTTATTGTAATGATTATTTTGCATTTCAAAATCGCTTGTCAATTTTATTTAAAAGTAGATGGTTTCATAATTGATGGTGAAATTATTGTAGTATTATCCTTCTTTAGTTTTTCATATTACTTTTTATGTATAGATTAAGTGTCGCATTTAAAGATTTGAGAAAAACAAGTCTAAAATTGCATTCTCACGAATGGTTCTGCGTCTTTATGACGTTGCAACTACTAAGCCATTTCTTGACCCTGTTTACGTGAATGACAAGCTTAATTCTTCACAAAGCTAATAAAAAAGATAAATTTCACATAATTAAATAGAAGAATAGGGTTTAATAGCCAAAGACACTACAAGTAGAACTTTATCCTGCTTCTTTGTCATATATTCCATATATCACATTAGATAGATATATTTATGGGATATGATTCACTTTCAAAATTTCTTGGTGGTAAAATGGTAGACGCGTAAGCTCAAAATCTCATTGGTCCTTTGTGGTTGTAATATCCTCAAATGTAGAAAATGACAAATTATGATGGAATGCTTAGAATTTCCCTGTTCAATGCGTGGGGTAGGGTGGGGGACATTTGACTTGCTAAACAAAAATCAGATACTCTGGTTTGTCACTCCCAAAAATTCACAGATATCATATAGATTTAAATAGTTACATTTGAAAATTGTCACTTATTTCTGTTAGAACGCCATCTACAAAATAAAAGTTCACCTTTTGTTTCCCATGTGAGAAGTTTGCATAAGTATGGAGATTTATCCTTTTTTTTTTTTTAATTACGAATATTTAGTAAGTACTAACGTTTTTGACCAAAATTTGTGGAAACAAGTGTACATAAATTACATAAATCATTTTGGGACTTTGGTTCATATTACTAGGCTCGCTTGTCTCTCTTGTGCGAAGTGATCAATATCAATTTCGAATTTACTTCCAATAAGTCTGCCAACTCCTCCCAACCCCAACCCCAACTCCCCACGCAAAAAAAAAAAAAAAGGTCAAAAGGGAAATAGAAAATGCCTCCATCAAGAAAACACAAAACGATAAATAAGAAAATAGAAAAAATAGAAAGATAAAGTCAGGTTGAAATATGAAATGTCAGATCTAAACTTTTAATTTCTCAGAATATAATCACTTTTATTTACTTGTTTAGGTATACAATACGCTCTTTTTTCGGAGCAAATGTTCTTCTATAGCCACTTATAGTTTTAATAGATGAAAATAATTTTTCAAATCTCTTGTGGGTTATTTTTAAAGAAAATCAATTGTAAAAAAGACATAAAACTAAAAAATAAATTTGTAAAGAACAACAAGATCAATTGACCAAAACATGCAAATTAAAGTGTTAACCAAGCAATTAAAATCTATTACCAACCCGTAACAATAATACTTTGATAAACATCCATTTACTATAACAACAACAACATAACCAGTAAAATCCCACAATGTGAGGTCCGGGGAGGGTAAAGCGTACAGAGCATACCTTTCCCTTGGAAGGTAGAGATAAGTTTCGAAAGACCCTCGGCTCAAGAGAAGGGGTAACAAAAAAGGTTAGATACGAACAAGGAGAGCAAAACACTATTAAAATGAAAATAACGAGAGCGATAAAGTTATGATAAAGCCGCTTGGAAAAAAAGAGGCAGTAGCTATCACAAATAAATAAGGTAAAAGACAGTAACTATAGTTGATACACAAACATACACTGATCGCACTACAGGAAATAACAGAAGTCAAAGGGCAAGAAACTATACAAGTACTACTGCGACTACTACTATGTGCCTCCATTTACTATAACATCATACTAAATTATAAATGCATTTTTTAAAAGTTAAAGATGTCAGAGAGAATACATCAACAACCTCTTAAACTTGTCAAATTTCATTTAGGCACTTGAACTACGACAAAGTTATCATTGAGTATCTGAACATATGATAAAGTATTTAGACGCTCCAACTCAAAAGTTTGAAAAAGCTTTTGCGCGTTTCAAGCGCCTATTACGTAGATAAGCTATTTTAAAATATGCCACCTCCTTTAATTGTATGCATTAACCTCAATAAGTCAGAAACCTCATGCACGTAGCAATTGATGTAGATGCATATAGTTAAGAGAGATGACATATTACTAAATCAATTACTTAATAGATTCTTGAGATCACACACAAGATTTTTTCCAAAATTTGAACCAACGTGTCTAATAGAAACACTTTATCATATGTTTATGTGCTTAATTAAAACAAAACATTGTTTGAGTGGTTAAATGAAATTTAATGACAAGTTTAAGGGGCTGTCGATGTATTAAGCCATTATTATAAAGTCCAATTAGTTTAATTCAATGGTAAAAAACACTTGAACTATCATTTTTTGGTAAATTTCCTACCTGAACTATCAGGTGTGTGGATTTTCTATCTAAACTATCACCAACTATTTATTAAAATATAGCTCAACTATCAATTGTTCACTTTTCTTATCTGAACTATGGTGGTTCAGATGTGTTTTTTTAACATTATCTCTATAATATTCGCAAACTCATCATAAAGAAGAACAAATGGTATTATCCACAAGAATCAATTATCATCACATTCAGTTAAGCATCACATTCACGTGGGTCGTGGGCCCATCAGATTCTTGAATCTTATTCTAAAATTCTACACAGTAGTTAACCAGTTTAGTTTACCACGAAGCACACCTGACAAATATTATAACAGATTGGCTTTGTTTTACTTTCTTTTTTAATCTATTAAAAAAATATTTCTTTATTCTCTTGTTTCAAATTATTTGTTGTGATTACTAAAGATAATTGTCTCAAATTATTTTTCGTTTTAAAACTTCAAAACACATTTAATTATTTTTTTCATTTTATCCTTAGTAGAATTCTATCATTAATGAAGATAACATACATAAATAAAGTAAATATTCAATACAGAAAAATTATAACTTAGACATAAAAAAGAATAAAGTAATCAAAACATCCTCCTAATTAATATTTCTTAAAGTACGTGTAAAACAAAAAAAAACCCACAAATAATTTGAGACGGAGGGAGTGCTTTTTTGTCAGACTCTGTAGTTTTAACTTTTCACACGACATGTTTAAAATGACACAACTAAAAGACATTTTGGTATATTCTACGTATATTTAATTTAAGGCTACAAAATTCTTTACCTTTTTAAACTTCGTGTCAAGTTAAAACCAGACAGACAAATCGTAATATAGGGAGTAAAGACACCTAATTATCACCCACTTCACTTGCTAGTCCACTATTGAAAACCAATCAAAACCCACAGATAAAGCAGAGAGAGAGACAGAGAGATAAACTATAACTGGTGCCCCCACTCTCATTTTTTTTTTCCAGGTATACAAACACCCTTTTAGAATTCAGTTTCAGTTCCATTTATATCGTTAATAAATATGCTTTTATTTTGTATCTATATGATTTCTTTTTTCTTTATCTTAATCTGATTCTTGAAAACTGAAAAAGGGCTCTTTTTTGTTTCTTTTGATACAGAAAAAGATTGGATTTTTATGCTTGGGGTTTTGTGATCTTGGAGGTTTGAAGAATAATAATTTTGTATGTTTAGATATATGATGTTGTACAGTTCTTTCAGTGCTTGGATCAGTCACTTTCTTGCTTGCATGGGGTATGTATTCTGATTCTTACAATACATCAGTTTATGTTCTTGTTTATTGTTAGTATATAGTGAAGTTTGTTGTGTTTTGTATTCAAATTTGGTGAATTTTAGGCTGTTAAGTGATTGTTGAACATATTGTTTAATGCCATTGACTTTTTTCTGAAAATTGTGATTCCCTTTACCTATTTGGAAACGTTTAGTGAGCTTTTGGACATAAAAAATGTGTAATTTGAAAAAAGCAGTATTTGGAATAAAGTTGAAAATGGTATTTGGAAATTGAAGTTGTGTTTGGACATGAATACAGCTTGGAAAAATGTTTTTTGTGAGTGATTTGGGAGTGAAAAATGTGAAAACAGGTATTTGGAGTTTTTCGAATTCCGAATAATTGTAGCAAATTCTATGTTTCGGGGAAAAAGTGAAAATTATCCATGGCCAAACGGGCCCTTAAGCTTCTATTTGTATGTTTTAGCAACTCAAAAGGAGACCCAAAAAGGAAAAAAAAGGATTTGGAGAAGGGGGAGGAGAAAGTTTAGAACTTTTTCTGTTCTTTAGATGGAGGGGGAGAGGGCTAATCCTATCATGATTATTTGTAATTTGTCAATTTAGATATCCTGTATATGATTTTGGATAATACTATTCTTGCAAGACATAATTGCTAAAACTTTTGCAGAGAATTGTAATGAATAGATAGATCAGATTAGGTTGAGAAATAACCAACATTTATCATTCTTCTAGAACGAAAAGACTCTCAAACTTCTAATGAAAACTATCAACATCTTCCTCCTTTCCTTTTTTGGGTGATTAGGAAAAATCTTTGAGGAAGTTAGGGCGAGAATAATATAATTTCAGTCTGTTCCGTTTATGCAATCGATAGTTGGAAGAATATTCTAGGCATGCTTTATGTACCTCATCTCGGAATAATGTTATTAATTAGCATAAGAGTAATCTATCTTTGGAATATAAGATTACCAAAATGGATATCGTCATTAACAAGGGACGCCGGATATTTTTTCATGTTTATTTTTTCGGAATTATCTTTTCTTGTCCTATTGCTTTAAGTAAGCTTGTCATTGGGAACGAATGCTCAGAGCTGGTCTGAAAGGGGTTATTTTTTACTAAAAAGCGGCTTTAAGTGTAATTTTACTAGCAAAGACTGGCTACCTGAAAGATTGGTATTTACTTTTTGTTTGCTTCCCGAAAGGGAGAGAGGAAGGGAAGAAGGGGGAGGTGAACTTGCTAATCTACTTCCACTACAGGAAGTATTAACCTTCAACTCTGGTTGTCTCGAATAGCTAAAAAAGGAAATACCAGATTTACCTCCTCCTGTCCGGAAATACAGTGGAGCACCTGTTTATACATTGCAGAGTTGCCAAACAGTGCTGGGAATTATTTCTAAGTATCTGTGGAATTACATGGGTTATGCCTCAGAATGTCAGAGGATTATTACAAAGTTGGCAGCAATAGGTTATACATAAAGAGAACAAGCAGATATGGAGGACTATTCCATTGTGCATTTTCTGGACAATATGGCTAGAAAGAAACAAGGCCTGTTTTGAAGGACATAGATCTCCTATTTCTAGAATGAAAGATAGTTGTTTGCAGAATTTGTTCTTCTGGTGTAGGAGTAGTTCAATAGGTAGTCTGGACCAACTAATGGATTTTCTAGACTTATTAGGAAGGAAAGTCTAGTAGCTTGTTTCTTTCTGGTGCTTTTTGTTTTGTTTATGCAATCCAAAGTACCTTCTCGGTACCCTTTTAATAAAACTTTTACCTTATCAAAAAAAGAAAAGAAAAGATTTACTTCCTCCTTTCCTTCCAATTTTGGGACTGTTGGAAAAACTTATTTTGAAGGGAAGCATACTCCTCCAGATTCCTTGTACTCCTAAGAAAACATAACGAAATAGCCCATCTTCCTTCCTCCTTTAATTCACCTCTGACAAGTCATCGTCTTAGAGTTCATTACTTGGTGTGTCATCTGAGTGACCAGTGTTGCATGGGTTTTGAAAATTTTTAAGTGATCAAACCTTGTACTTCCAAAGTCAAAGACAATCTTTGATATATGAATTAGCCATTTAGGTGTGGGGGACGGGAAAGGAGGAAAGTGGGGTTGTAAGAGGAGGTTTTTAAGGTCTTTTTGGAGTAGCTTGTGAATATTGCTGAAATCTGAAGCTGCAGCATTTGAGAAATATGTTATATGATTTTGGATAACATATATGACTGTAAGTGGAGTAGTCATCTGGATATCTTTTATTTCATGTGTATGTTCACTCATTGTCCCCAGTTACCTTACCGTCATGTCTTTAGTGCATCCCAATTTTCTGGTCCCTTCATTTGATTTTTAGCTAATTTGTATAAAAGATCATTCTGACTGCCCTTTCCTTAACTTTGTGCTAACTGAAGGGTTATATAATTTGTGAAAAGGGGGATAAGGAAGTCATAAGTATGGAGATTAGAGATGTTTCGAGAACAAGCAGAACAATTTACAGAAGTTTAAAATGAATTGTCTAGTTCTTTTTTATTTTTGGTGTAAACAAGAAATATTAGGCCAGACAGAAGATATTTTTGATATGTTAGATCTCTTGTTAGAATAGAAAACTGTAGAGATGTAAATGTAACCTTTTGGAGGGGGACTACATATTTTGATATAGTACACATGTGGATATATACAAGTCTCAAAAAAACAAAAAATAAATAAAAATATGGAGATTAGGCTTGTGGGGTCCATCCCCAACTTGTTGAAAAGCCATATGCTGAAAGAATGCTTCATAGAAATTCATTCTTAGCCGGTCAAAAATGAGAGTGGAGGAGAATATTTGGGCAATTTTTCTCCTTTTCTCTAATTTTGTGCTGGGAGCCTCCATCTCCTATTGTTATAAATAGAAAAAGCAAAAGGGGGGAAAATTTTTCACTAAAACAAAATGAGGCAAAAGAAAGCTTAGGGCAATTAAGACTAAAAAAATTTTTAGAATAAATAAAATTTAACCATTTTGGATGTAAACAAAAGAGGGTTTTTTTTTAAGGGTCCCTGGTTTTTACCAAACCTTTCCTTTCTTTAATTTTCCAATTTAAAGGTGGA
>NC_081353.1:17662993-17686707 GCF_029784015.1 Lycium ferocissimum
GAGATGTAAATGTAACCTTTTTGTTGGAGGGGGACTACATATTTTGATGTAGTGCACACATGTGGATATATACAAGTCTCAAAACAAAAAATAAATAAAAATATGGAGATTAGGCTTGTGGGGTCCATCCCCAACTTGTTGAAAAAATAGCCATATGCGAAAGAATGCTTCATAGAAATTCATTCTTAGCCGGTCAAAAAATGTGAGTGGAGGAGAATATTTGGGCAATTTTTCTCCTTTTTCTCTAATTTTGTGCGGGAGCCTACATCTCTGTTGCTAAACAGAATGTTCAAAGTGGGCTAATGTTCTACTGGAAGAAGCAGGGAGGACTAGGTATCAGGAATTTAAAGCTGCAGAGCAAAGCTTTAAGACTTAAAATAGTTATGGAGGCACTACATACACCCCAACCATACTGGGGGAAGAATGATCAAAGCAAAATATGGGGAAGAAAATAAGTGGATGACCAGGAGGTGCACACCCTTATGTGTCGGTTTGTGGAGATCCATCGCAGCTCTTTGGCCTTTCTGTGGAACCATTCCACCATTAAGGTGAGTAATGGCCACAAAACTTCTTTTTGGGAGGACAAATGGTTGGGAAACACTAGTCTAAAAGGAATTATTTCCGTCATTCATGGCTGGCAGTAAATCAACACAAGAAAGTAGCTGAGGTATGGGACAATCATGGATGGAACCTTCAGTTCAGGAGAAACTTCAATGACTGGGAAATCAACACACTGACAGAGTTTTTCAGGCTACTAGAAGAGTTTAAAGGCATACAAGAAGGTGCAGATAAATTGAGGTGGAAAGAAGACAGCAAAGGCATTTACAAAGTGAGCACAACATACAAAATTTTGAACCAGAAGTAACCAGCAGGTGCAACTTTGGCCTTGGAAGCACATTTGGAAAGTGAAGGTACCATTCAAAGTTGCATGTTTCACATGGTTGTTGGCAAGGGAAGCAAGATCGACTCAAGAAAACCTAAAAAAGAGAAAATTCTCTCTTTGTTCCAGATGTTACTTATGTGGTGAAGAGGGTGAGACAAATAACCATCTATTTTTACATTGTCGGATCACAATACAGCTTTGGAGGATCTTTGTGAATCTCGGGGGCATTATCCGGGTAATGCCAAATAGGATTACTAATCTACTCCATATTTGGGAGGAGGCAGAAACGAAGCCTCGTACAGAGATAGATGGAGGATTGTCCCAGCTTGCATTTGGTGGACAATATGGAAAGAGAGAAATTCACGATGCTTTGAAGACAGTAGTAGTGATGTACAAAAGATCAAGCTAAATTGTGTCAAACTTTTTGTTTTTGGTGCAAGCAGATTTATTTTGAGAGACTGATTCCATAACCGAAATCCTAGGCTCTTGTTAGATTTTTCAGAGTTTTGGATCAGCTTCCTCACTTTTTTGCTGTAAATATGGTTCCAGTGCAATCTATGCACTGATCAAGTCAATACATACCAATGTTACATTTTCAAAAAAAACAAAAAAAATAAATAGAAAATGCAGAGACAAATCTCTCATCTCAACACACAAAATAGAACACAAAAGCAAGAGCTTAGGGCAATTCACAGACATAAGAAATACAGTCTTTGAGAATAAATAAAGTGTGTAACCGGTATTTTAGTGAGGTGTGTAAATCAAAAGAGGATTGTTTCTTTTAAGTTTATAGTGGTCTCCCGAGTATTTTACCAATTCCTTTACTGTAGTCATATTATTTTGCCAATCTAAGGATGTTGTTTTCTCTCTTATTAAGAAGAGTTTTCCATTTCAAGATTTCGATGGCCTTGTTTCTTCTTTTAGTTCTCGTTCATTACCCTATCTTGGATCCTCCCCCCCACCCCCCCACCCCCACCTTATTAGAGCTTAGGTTTAGCTCATTCCAGGAAATATTCTTCACAGTCAGTCGTACAATACTCTGTGAAAGTGTTGGGAGTAATGCACAAGGTAGCAAAATTCAACAGGAGAAACATTTCTCCTTGTGGGAAACAAGGATGAGGGATTTGCTCGTCTAATAAGGATTACACAAGGCAATAGAAGGCAATACGCAAAGCCCAAACCCATGAAACCTGAGGATTAGATAGACATGGATAAAAAAATTGGCTAGTGCAATCAGATTACACTTATCAGATGATGTGCTCAACAACATCATTGATGAAGATAGTGCATATAGAATATGGACAAGGTTGGAATGTTTATACATGTCCAAAAGATTGACAAATAAATTGTACCTGAAGAAGCTATTCTACACTCTGGAAAAGTTGTTTTCTTCTTACAGTATATGAATATGAATAATCAATGCTCTTGCTTTTGTGTTCTATTTGTGAGTGTTAAAAGGAGAGAATTGTCTCTTTATTTATAAAAATATGGGAGCCGTGAGCTCAAAGCACAAAATGGACAAAGTGGTGGATCGAGGAAGAAACAGGGTGAGCCAGGTATTTTGTGCAAGTTAGATCTATGATCACGTACCAGGCTCACGGCTCCCATATTCTGGATGCAGTTTTGGTGGCTAATGAAGTGGTTGATTCGAGAAGAAACAGGGTGAGCCAGTTATTTTGTGCAAGTTAGATCTATGATCATGTACCAGGCTCACGACTCCCATATTCTGGATGCAGTTTTGGTGGTTAATGAAGTGGTGGATTCGAGGAAGAAACAGGAGTCGAGGTATTTTGTGCAAGTTAGATCTATGTAACTTGCACAAAATACCTGACTCACCCTGTTCTTCCTCGAATCCACCACTTCATTAGCCACCAAAACTGCATCCAGAATATGAGAGCCGTGAGCTCAAAGCACAAAATAGATGGAATCTCTATAGAAAAAGGACATGCACCAGCACATTGAACTTCCAAAGATAAAAGACGACTTAAATGCAAGTGAGTCCTTAAACTCAAGAAAGATGGAAACGACAAGTTGTTTAGACACAAAACTGGGTTGATGGTAAAATAGTTCGAGCTATTCATGGCTTGGCAGCTGGCCTAAATTTTGAGTTGGAGCAATTGGATGTAAACTGCATTCCTTTGTGTCTGTTTGATTAAAAAAATCTATATGGAGCAAGCAGAAGGATTTAAAACAGAAGGCAGGAATACATGATCTGCAAATTGCAGAAGTCTCTGTATTGGTTGAAACAAGCACCAGGAAAGTGGTAAAATAGTTTGACTCATTTATGAAAAATCAGACATATAAAAAAGACACTTCCATATCTGGATAGATTACTCCTAGACTAATTATTAACAAGACAAGATGCTAATAGTTCTTTCAACATTGTTGGAGCACGGTAAAATTGGATGTTCTGAGCACTATTGATAAGTTTCAGGAGAGGGGCGAATTTGAAAGGAGTTTAAATGCTTCGTTAATCGTCATTATACCTAAGAAGGAAGGGGCCACTAGCATTAGGGACTATAGACCTATTAGTTTAATGGGAAGCATCTACAAGATTATTTGTAAGGTGCTTTCTAATAGACTTAAAAGAGTTCCGGACAAGACCGTATCTTCTTCACAAAATGCTTTTGTTGAGGGAAGACATATTCTGGATGCAGTTTTGGTGGCTAATGAAGTGGTGGATTCGAGGAAGAAACAGGGTGAGCCAGGTATTTTGTGCAAGTTAGATCTATGATCATGTAAATTGGAAGTTCCTGGACTTCATTATCTTGAAGATGGGCTTTGGGGAGAAATGGAGAAAGTGGATCAGTTTTTGCATTTCTTCTGTGAGATACTCGATTTTGGTGAATGGTAGTCCATATGGTTTCTATGGTAGTTCGAGGGGCTTGAGGCAGGGAGATCCTTTATCACCTGTGCTTTTCATTTTGGTGATGGAAGCTTTGAGCAGGATGATGGACAAAGCTGTGTCAGGCGGATTCATCAAGAGTTTTAAGGCTGCGGTTAGTGGTGTTGGTACCTTGTCGGTTATCCATCTTTTATTTGCGAATGATACATTAGTGTTCTGTGATGTAGATGGGGTTCAGCTTGATTAACTTGGACAAGTGTTGACTTGGTTCCAAGTGGTCTCAGGGCTTAAAATTAATCTCAGGAAATGCGTGATCATACTCGTTGCTGCAGTTAAAAACATTGACATGCTCGCTCGCGTTTTGCATTGCCGGGTAGGGGCCCTCCCGACTACCTACCTTGGATTGCCTCTAGGTGCATCGAACAAGGATTTCAGTGTTTGGAACCTAGTTATTCAGAGGGTAGAAAAGAGGTTAGCAAGTTGGCAGAAGAGATATTTGTCCAAAGGAGGGAAGGAAGTGCTTATTAAGAGCACTTTATCGAGTATTCCTATTTATTGCGTGTCCCTGTTTAATGCACCTTCTGTTGTTATAGAAAAGTTGGAAAGGTTGCAAAGAAATTTTCTTTGGGATGCGGCGAATGGGGCAAAGAGTTTCACTTAGCTCGATGGAAGACCGTGACTACTCCTAAACGGTGGGGAGGGCTTGGAGTTAAAGACTTGAAAGTTTTTAACCAGGCACTTTTGGGTAAATGGCTGTGGAGATTCGTTACGGAGGGAGAAGCTTTATGGAGAGAGGTAATAGCGGATTAATACGGGGTAATGGAAGGGGGATGGAGAACAAATGTGGTTACTATGCCTTTCGGGTGTGGTATTTGGAGGAATATTTTGAAGGGGTGGGAAGATTTTAAAGAAAACATTACTTTTAAGGTAGGGGTTGGGAATAGAGTTAGTTTTTGGGGGCAAAAGTGGTGTGGAGGTTTGGTTCTAAAAGATGATTTCCCGGCTTTGTATAGGGCCTTGTGCCAAAGGGAATTGTCTGTTCAGCAAGTTAGCAAGTTAGGGGGTTACATGAGGATAGAAATTTTTGGGATCTGAGTTTTAGGAGGAATTTCTAGGATTGGGAGGTGATCGAGCTTCAGAGATTGCTTGCTCTACTTCACAAGCAGGGTGAACCAGTGGATAAACCTGATGCTTTGAGCTGGGAGTTGGGAAATCACAAAGTGTTCTCAGTCAAGTCTTTCTATGAGAAGTTTCTATTAAGGTGGAAGACAGATTTCCACATGATTCGGTCTGGATAGCTAAGGTGCCAAGGAAGGTGTGTTTCTTCACGTGGTTGGCAACTAGAGGGGTGATATTGACGGCAGAGAATCATAGGAAAAGAAAGGTTGTTTGCATAAGTTGGTGTTTCCTATGTAAGGAGACAGGTGAGGACGTGGATCATATTTTGTTACATTGCAAATTAGCCACGAGGCTATGGTAGGATATCTTTAGATGGTTTGGTGTTTCTTGGGTTATGCCAAAATCTGTGAAGGAGCTGATCTTCAGTTGGAAGAGTGGAGCTATGAGAAGGAGGCACAAGGCTTGGAATGTTACTCCTCTTGCCTTTTTGTGGCTCACATGGAATGAGAGAAATAGGAGAGCTTTTGAAGGGGTGGAGAAGAGCTTTGCTCAATTGAGGAGTAGCCTCCGATCCTTATTTTCTTTTGGTGCACCCATGTAGTTTCTGTTTGTATAGACGATTAGGTGTCTTTTGGGGAGAATCATATTTTGTAGGTCTCTCCTTTTTTTTGGTATACCTCTTCTATACGGCCTTAATGGATTTGTTACCATCAATGAAATCTTTTACTTGATCCAAAAAAAAAAAAAAAGGAAAAAAAAAAGAAGCTAATAGCCAAGCTGATGGGAGATCTGTCCAAGTCATTTGACATGAAAGACTGGTCTAGTGCAACAAATTCTGGAAATGCATATTGTTTGAGATAGAACAAGCAAGAAATTGTGTTGTGACAAAAAAAGCATATTGATTGGAATGTTTCTACATTAATAGGGAAACCCGCTTCAACTGATCATCGTGAAGTGACGTGAGTGATCCTTAACCTTGCCCCATCGCTAGACATCGAGTGCGCGAGATCGCTTGTCCAACAAAGGAGGAGACGATCCGAGAGCATGGCAAAGGTCGAGCTAACTTCCCAAACACTTGATTTACGTTGCGTACGCTGAGAGGGGTTATTGAATGTGGAATTTAATGGTTTGCAACGGTCGATGTTGTCATGACAAAGTTTCTCTGTGAGGGGTTTAATGTATTTAATGGTTTTGTCTTGTCGGAAAAGAATACTAAGACATACCTTAGAGGAATACTTGTCTTTTGAAAGATCTTATCCAGTCTCGAAGGGTTTTACAAATGTTAATATGGCAGGTGATCTTGATAATAGAGAACTACTATTGGATATTTGTTTACTTTTCATGGGGAGCTAATCATGGCAGTTAAAATTGCAAAAGTGCGTCACTCTTTACAATTGAAGTGGATTGCATTGTTATTACTAAAGTTAGCAAGGAAATGATGTGGCTCAAACGATTTCTTCAAGAAATTGGCTTGTGTCAGAATGAGTATGTCATCTATTAGGACAGTCGAAGTACAATAGACATGAGCAAGAACTCCATGTACCGTGCTAGGACTAAACACATTGACATGAGATCATTGGATTCGAGAAAAGGTAGAGAGCGAATTCTTACAAATCCTAAAGATTTTCGTTGGTGAGGATCCTTCAAATATGTTGACCAAGATAGTAACAAAAGACAAGTTTGAGTTGTGCAAAGACCCTGTAGGCTATTTTGCTCGGACTCGGGTGGAGGTGTTTGATACGATGCGAATCTAGAGGTCAGATTCCTTATCACATAAATTTTAGGATTTGGTTGAGGATCTGAGTGCGGATATGAGTGCTGGGACACGACCATAAATGTATATTAAAACTCAAATAAGTATGTATTTCAATTAATTAAGTTATTGAAATGAACTAATAAAATATAATTCTTTATAAACGCCTAGTTTTTTGGTTCATAAGATATCTCATGTAAATCAAAATATTCTTATACTTCTTGGTCATAAATGTAGTCAAAGCAGCCTAGGTAAGTTAACCAAATCCGGCATAATCCCACCCCAACACCCAAATCGTGCTGAATCGGTACAAGTGCGGCAGGAATTTTGTAAGGCCGAGCAACATAGCTTGTAGGCACATCTAGAAATTCGGTCTTACCTCCTTTAGGCTTAGGTAATAGGTTTGGAGGGGGAGATTTGTGGGGTCCATCGCCAAATTGTTAAAAAGCCACGTGCCAAAATAAACACTTGGTAAAAATCCATCTTTGAGGTCAAGAATGAAGTGTGTATATGTGTGTGTGTGGTGGGGGAATTTGACCAGTTGTTGGCAATATTTCAATTTCTTTTTTTACAAGTGGCTTTACCAGGTAAGTGACCTGCCTCTTGCATGAAAAGTTTAAACAAGTGGCTAGACTTGTCATGAATAAAAGCTTATTCATATTGATCATACAAGTAAAAGCCTCCATTGTTAGTTCTATTCTCTCTCTCAATTCTTCTTCGGGTAGAATCTTAATTGCTCCTCTTTATTCTCTTTTTTGGACTAGCTAGTTTGGTATTTAAGTTTTGTTGTTCCTTCTTTTTGAGAGAGGAAGTGTTGGCAAATATAAGGGAAAAGGTAAACAAATATTATGTTAAAAGAAAAAAAAAATATTACTACAATATTTATCTATGAGTAGATATCCAAATGGCTCGAGTCATTTTAGGCACTGTTCTAACAAAACTTTTTCAGCAATGTGATAATTTCCCCAAGAATAAACAAGTCTTTCTCCATGAGGAAGTAGAACAACAAAGTTTAAACAACAAACTAGCTAGTCAAAAAATGTGAATAAGAGGAAGAGTAGTTAAGATTAAGTTGTAAAGAATGATGCTGGAAGACAATTGAATTAGCTGCAGGAGGCTTGTTATTCTAAGGGAAAATGGCTAAAATGACCCCTAAACTATGGCCATATTTGCTGTAACACACCTAAACTTTGCGGGGGACCTATTACCCTCCTGAACTATTTTGAACTGAAATATATACCTCCCTAGATGGTGAGGTGGCACGGAGAGTGTAGTTCACTCTCTTTGAGAGAGTGAGAACCAACTAAAAATATTAAAAAATTATTTTCATTAAATATATGTCAATATTTCATTCATTAAATATATCTCATTTGGTTACCTTTTTATAATTTCTTAATCTTTCCTTCTTTTAGTCAGCCATTATTTTTTATAGTTGGATGGTTTAAGGAGCTTTGAATTGCATCAATCTTAACCTACAAATAATTAGCAATACTTTTTAAAATATATCAAGATAAAATGAAATTGAAATGGGTTTTAAAAATAGTTCAGGAAATGGGTTTTGAAAAGAATGAATTTCACAAATGAAGATCTCAGCAACAACAAATATTGCAGTAATTTTCTCAAAAGCTAAACTGTAAATTTTCCACCCAAATTATACCCATCCCCAAAAAGTTCAGCCCGGTTTGACCGTCAATTTTGGAGGTCCATTGGAACATCTCCACTGAAATTAATGGAAGTCCGGTGTCATATCTTTTTCTCAGAAAATCTCATCTTTCGCGCTATTTAATTACCATCAACACCGGAAAACTAATATCAAAGCACTGCTAAAGTAATCATCAAACAAAAATCACCATCGTTGTATTCCGGAAAATTTACCACCGAATCAATTTTTTTTCGAAAAGCTATTCTTTAGTCCAAATCACCAGTGACAAAATTAGAAGAAAGAAATGAAAACGAAAGCCACAAGAAAAAAGAACAAGGAAAAAATTGAATACAATAGATCAAAACAAGAGAGAGAGAGAGAGAGAGAGAGAGAGAGAGAGAGAAGGAGAAGAAGCTATATGGCTTCTGGATTCGTTGGAAACAAGGAAGGAAAAAAATGAAAAGTAATAGAAAGGAAAAAGGAAAAAGGAAAAGACTACAAAAAAAAAAAAAAAGTTATATATACACGTGGCAGCACGTGTACATCACTCACCTAACTCAGATTTGGAAGTGGTCATTCAAGGAGGTATATATTTCAGTTTAAAATAGTCCAGGGGGGTAATAGGCCGCCCGCAAAGTATGAGTGTGTTACTGCAAATCTGGCCATAGTTTAGGGGTGACTTTAGGCATTTTCCCTTATTCTAATTACGGCAAATAATCATCCTATTTGTAAAATGAGAATAGGCGTTGACTAGTCTCTAGCCACTTGTCCAATACTTTTCAGGCAAGAGGTCACTTTGTTGATGAAGCCACGTGTCAAAAAGGAATTTAAATATTATAGTGTTTAGGATAGTGCCTAGCATGACTCAGATCATTTGTGTATTTGCTCATAAGCAAATATTGTAGTAATATAATTTTTTCTTTCAACTTAAAGTTTGTTTACCTTTTCCATTATATTTGCCAACAAATTTATCCTTTTCTCTATATTTGTGCTTGGAGTCCACGACTCCTATTGTTATATATAGAGGCAATTTTCTCATTTCAACACAGAGAAATACAGCATTGAAGCAAGAGTGGAGAACAATTCACGGACAGTAAGAAGAAAAGCATTTGTGAGGAAAAATTGAGTGCGTGAGCGGTATTATAGTAAGGTGAGTAAATCAAAAGAGGGTAGTTTCTTTGAAGTGTGTAGTGATCAAAAAGAGGACAGTTGCTTTTAAGAGTGAATCTCTTTGAGTATTTTACTAGTGATATTATTTGGGCGTTTCACGCCGTGTTTTTCCCTTATTGAAAGGGTTTTTCATGTTAAAATCTTGGTGTACTTGTTAAGCTTTTTATTCTTGCTAATTATTGTGTTTCGGTGCTCCGTTTTTTATTCATGTTACTTATTCTGTGAGCTAATTCTTCTTAAAAAGGCTGTTGCTGATATCACAATGAGCAGAAACTTTGTTGATCATCAGTGTCTAGAACTTGTGCCATATTGGCTGTCTAAGGGTTTCAAAAAATGTCTCTAAGGTTATGGCCTACTGCCCTCAGTCTTTTAAGTTCTTGGAAGGTGCTTTCAAATGGTTTCAAAATTAAACTTCGGCAGGGTAGTTTTCACTACTGTCTTCTGTCTACCTATTCTACCGATCTGCGCCTCTCTATGTTCAACTTGTCGAGCCATTAGCAGGCACACTCCTTAGTCTATTGAGCCTTCTCTCTCTACTCCATGCCAAATGAGCTACTTCAGTCTTCTCCAAATAAAGAAAAAAGGAAAAGGAAGAGAATGAACAAAAGAAGGAAGAGAAAGTTCCCCTACCCTTTGCCTTTCCCTGTTTTGAAGTTTGCATATATATATATACACACACACACATATATATATATACACACACATATATATACATATATATTATATATATATATATATATATATATATATATATATATATTGGGCTTCGTGTGCTTGTTTAAAGTTTCAAGTGCCCCGTTCTTCTGAATGAGCTATTGCTTCTTGTTGTGGCATCAAAACATTTTTTTGTCTTGTCACCATGTTTTTGTATATGCAAATAAACCTGAATTTGAACAGAGCAGAGGTTGCTTTGGTTGCTGTTCCAAATCTCAACCAATTACTGCTGTGGATGAACCATCTAAAGGACTACGAATACAAGGAAAATTGGTGAGAAAACCGAGTATATCAGATGATTTTTGGAGCACCAGTACATGCGACATGGAGATTAGTACTGTTCAATCCCAGAGAAGCATGTCTTCCATCAGTATCTCAAATCAGAGCACTGGCAATGCCAGCAACAACAGTGAATTCGTAAATCACGGCAAGTTCATTGCATTGACTAAGTTTTTTTGAAGTTTAATAGACACAGTCAACGTAAATAATTTTACACCATCGGGTCATTTTCACCTATTGTAGCAAGTAGTATATCTTATTTTCAGGATCCTTTGAAGGAAGCTTACGTATAAATATCATTTAGATGACCTAATAGTGTAAATACCGATTTACCCTGATGATGTATAAAACTTAAAATCGTTTTTTATAAATTTAAGTAATATACACCGTCGGTGTAAAGAACTTCTTACTGGTCACCCAAAGGATATCTATAAGTAAGCCTCCTCAAAATGTGGTAATTCTAATCTTGAAAATGAGACAATTTAACAAGTAGTAATGACCTGATAGTGTAAAATTCATTACAGTGACGGAGTATATAACTTAAACTCATTTTTTTTTTTTTTATATATATATTAGAAAACTAGTCATTTCTGTGGCTAGACGTTCCAGTCTGTTTTCCACCTTCAGTACAAGGTTTTCATTCAAAAACATAAGTTTTACCTAGTTGTGAAGTAGGCCATGCATGAATGGGGACTTTTTAAATTGGGTTTGCTATCTTGACTTGTCTGCTGATCGCAGGCTATCTTCTTTGGAACCAGACAAGGCTTCAGTGGCTAGCAAGTAAAGATCCAGAGAACCGAAGACTAGCTGAAGAACCGATGTTAAAGTGAGAACCTTGCTTATGTTCATGTTTCTGTTGAAGCATTTCAATACCATAGTTACAATTCTCATGGAATAAATTTTTTAGGACTTTTCTTAAAGCGGTATAGTATCACTAGAAACATCGGAGATAAGCTTCATTTTTTTTTAACCGTGGTGTCTTGGCCAGCTTGCACTTACCTCGACTAATTGCACGAGACCTACTACCAGAGGCGGAGCCAGAAATTTTAGTTGATGGCTTCTAAACCACAATTATGTTGTTTATTGTGTTCTGGAAAGATTGTTGATACATAGTAAATGATTTTTTAAATACAAATACAGCGTCTGAACTAAAGTTACCGGGTTTTGCCGAACCTGTAATTGTAAGGCTAGCTCCGCCCCCGTCTGTTACCTCCTACCAGCACAGTTACCGGATATCTCTGTCCACCAAGATTTTGGACAGATGGAAAGAAACCACCTAGACCCTAGTGTTTAATGAACTTCATTTAGACATGGATTTTTTTCGTTGAATATGGCTGCTACGCTCTTCCATACACACCAATACTTTTACAATTCCAGAGTTTATTTTGAACTTACATTATTTTAAGTTTGTCTACCTTTCTTGGCTAATTGTGCTTGTCCTCACTGTAGTTGGAATGTGTCCTATGAAAGCTTATTTGGGACTAACAAGCGTTTCGCTCAGCCAATTCCTCTCTCGGTGAGAGTCACTTCTCTGAACTTTTATTCACATGAGCGAAGGCTCGGGTTAACTTTTCCAAAATGGTTGTTTCTTTATAGGACATGGTCGACTTTCTTGCTGATATTTGGGAGCACGAGGGTTTGTACGATTAACCGTGCTGATCCGAGTTGTGTATTGATTTTCTTCGCGTTTATCTGAAAATTTTCTGGTTGTTTTAACCTCTGAAAAAGAATTGTGTATAGTTTCCAGAATACAGGGACTGGCAGAGGATGCAAAGAATGTTTAGAAAACAAAGATTTTAACTGATAGAAAATGAGAGGCTAATAGTGAAAGAAACATTTATATAGTGGTTGAATATGCTTTGTAAATGGGAAGCTATTTTACTCTGCATAACTGAATTATATATTGCTGTTTTACTGATTTGGTCAAATTTGATTTGCATTTATATATTTACTTATTTCGGAATCTATTATTTTGCTGGGGTTCTATCCCATAAAGGTAGAGGTAAGGTTTGCGTACATCTTACCATCACCAGACCCCACTTGTGGGATTACACTGGGTTTGTTGTATTATTTTGCTGGGTTGGTTGGCTAGTTGTTATTTTTATTGCCAAATGGCTACTTATGAAACTTTTTTCTTTTAAAATTTAAGTAGCTTTTGTGGTTAATTTCCTTTAAGAATATTGAATATTTTAAGGTAAAATGGTACAAGATCTTTATAACAAAAGAAAGAAAGCTATTTAGCCATGTGATTGGTTGTGCCAGAGGGTAATTTATATTGGGCATCAATAATTTCTTTAGCTTTTTCTAATAATAAAACATGTATGTTTGACCCTTTTTTTTTAAATTTATGTTTCTCCTACTAAGTTATCTAATTCTCTCAAAAATAAGAATAAGGGCATTGAATAAACTACGTCAAATTGAAGCCAAGTACAATACTTTGAGCAGTTTGAAATTTTTGAATAGAGAAAACTTCCATGCAAAAAATTATTATGAACCATGGTAGAATAACCCAACGGACACTTAAGCTACCTTGTTCGTGCTCCCCGTCTATAAAAGAATAAAGAGTCTTATCTTCTTTTTTTCTTTTCAAATTCAAATACAATGGGATGGACACCTTTCTATTTCTGCTTCTATGCCTCATGTTTACTGTTTAGTTCTGTTACTTTTTTGTTTCTTGCAAACAAGAAGGGTTAAAAATGGGTGATTTGTTATTTTGTATGCTTTCTTATTTATGTCAATGCCTAACAAAACATTTAAGCAATCTGCATGAGATTCTGTACCAAGAACATCATCCTCTCAAGTCGATCTTCCATTTGGCTAATTGTACAGCATCATCTTCATTTTGTTTACTATTCTATGTCCTCCAACCCCTAGTTGTACATGTATAGGTACAACTCAGAAGCTTCCTCTTTCATATTGATGAAAGCGTTAGACACCTCTTAACAGTTCAAAGTCCGCTTTAGCTTGCCCAACTTATAAGACGGGTTTGATTCAGTATCATCTTTGATGATTGCGCCCCTTCACTTAAAGATGACTAAGGTACTGAAATACCGAACTAACCTCTTAACAAAAGTTCTAAAGTTTCTCCTACTATCATTTTTCGTTTTTTAACAAAATAAATTCATCCTTTCCATTTCAACTACAAATAAGGAAGATGGATTTTCTTTGGGTTGGATTTCGCAGCTGCCTAAATCATTCTAGTTCTAGGTTATAATTCTTGAAAGTGAATTGGTTGTACAATTAAAGAATATGAAGAATTTTAAAAGGGGCTTTTACACTGTATAGTCACCAACTAAAATAATAGCTGACAAATGTATATCTTTTATATATCATGTATAACATATATATTTTGTACATAATTAGTGTATATTTTTTATTTATATATTTGGCTAGCGATTATAATTATTTTAGCCGAGTGGCTAAATGTGATAAAAGTCCAGCATGGCCCAAATGATCCTTATAGGTCCAATGCATCTCCTTCTCTCTCATTGACTTTATTTTTTTGTTGCATCTGTTTTAAGATTTAACTTGTATGTATACATTGATAATATAAAAAAACTTTATAATGTCAATATATTTGCATTTATTGTAGCGAATTACGTATCTTATTTTTCAGGTTACTAATCTTGCTTGATATAAAATTGAATTGATTTCATATCGATCAACATTGATTTTGTTGGACACTCTAGCTAAGCAATTCTTTTTAGCAAAATGTCTTACTTATTATCACAACCAACTATGAAATTCTTGTAAGGAGTTCACCCTCCACTAATTCATTCTTTTTTTTTACTTCTAATTTTCTCCCCAAAAAGAAATTAGATCAATATGTTTGAAATTTTAATTTTAATGCCAGATAAAATGACCAGGTTGAAGTGCCAAACTTTTGCTTAATCTCTACAATTGCAGAGAAGCTTGTCATTATTTGATTGTCCTCGAATCAAAATTATTTCATTTGATTTGATTTGTATTTTCAACAAAGATTTCCTTAAAATTTACATCGTTTTACACACAGAAAATTTTAATTTTTCCACTCTAGCCTTGTTTCAGAATATATCATATCACAATAAATAAATGAGAAAATCTTCATTTGATTCCCTTTTTCTCTAATAATCTATAAAATCATATCTTTAGACCTTCAAAGCAAAATCTCCATTGATCTTGTCAATGGATAAACGCCAAAGAAAATAATCTCCTATAGATTACCCCCTAACACCCGCATAATAAGGAGATTTGAAATTGATTAGTAGCTAATAAAAAAATACACTTAACAAATATAATATTTAGCTTCCCACACAGTCCAACGTGTTAGAAAATTATAAAACCGACTACAATTGTTTGAAAAACTGATTTTCATGCCTTATGATTACAGTGTATCTGGTCTTCCAAATGTCATAATTTAACAAAACCATTTGACCAAATTACATATGCCTGATGTTCCTCAAAATCAATTTGCCTTTTATTCTATGTAGATTCTATTTATTCGAGCATCTTCAGAAATTTCTTTATGAAAATCAATGCTCCCTCCGGTCCAAAATAATTGAGGTTTTAGACTTGGGCACATGAATTAAGGAATTCACTTACTTCTAAAATTAAGAGGTGTACTGACTAAAATACCCTCAATTAAGAGGGGCTTTGAAACTATAACAAACATTAAATTTGTTCATTAAATTAAGAATGTGTCAAGGGTAAATATGAAAAAAGAATAGAATACCTTCTTGATAGACTAAAACCTCAATTTTTTTAGATCAACTTTTAGAGTCTAAATCCTCAATTATTTTGGACCAGATGGAGTATTTAATTAAGGCTTAATGATGAGTAAGTGACCAATAAATGAATTTAATTGTGTCTAACAATTACCAGTGCAGTGGGTTTAGTTTTGGATTACTTAATTGATTGACATTTTTACATGTTCTGTCTTAGGAGAGTTTGTACTTAGTAAAATGTACTCCCTCCAGATAAAAAAAAAAGTGTCCACTTAGCTTTTTTTTTCTTGGGTCAAAAAATGTGTCTACTTATCAAATCAAGAAAGAATTGACCTTGTTTTTCTAGATTTGCCCTTATTAATTGTTATATGATCGAATCCCAATGCCTATTTAATTAGTGGTAGTTTAGTTAAATTTCCTATTTTTGTCTAGGAGTTAGTATTTTCTTAAGAGGTGTGCAAATGGCTAAGTGAACTCTTTTTTTGATCCGGAGGGAGTAATTTTTAATACATTTTATAATTTGTATTATAGTTCAAATATTCTCACCAAACTTTTAGTCTAGTCACGGTTGGTTAATTATGTATCACGCAAAAAGAAAGAAGAAAAGATTTAGGACACTTGTACTAAAGAATCAATAAAATAAGCAGAGATAACCAATTATTACTAATGTGTTAGCTAAGATTTGAATCCTAATTTGATTACAATTCAGTAGATGAAGAAACAATCTTTACCATCTCGATAATAGTAGATTATGAACTGGCATTATTTGTTTTCTTTTTATGCATTGAAAACAGCAATTTGCCTATTGACAGCCCATTTTGCTTCATCATACAAAAGATGTACTACTATGGACAACTAGTGAGTTAATTAGATGGCTTCAAAATGTTTATCTACTTAATTAATTTTAATTTGATTTCAAAGAAAACACAAGTTGAAGTATAAAGCCCCATCCCTCACAACAAATTAAAATGACAACTTTATTGTTGGTTGTTCATACAAGTGGACTTTAATTGAGCAGCTGGAAGTATTGGAACCAAAGAAAGAAGAAGAAAAAAAAAAGACCAAGTTAAGGAAACTATCTTGAGAATTTAAATGTTTGGAGCAGTAGAAGATATAGTTCTTTTAAAGGGAATAGTACAAAAATAATGAGTCATAATTTGAAAATAAGAAAATAATTTTATCATTTTTTTTTTTGTATTTTTTTTTTTTTTTTTTGTTGATCTCTACGTCTCAACATAAAAAATCTCTCGTAAAATGAGTTATATGCCTACGAGATATTTAGTTTTTTAGTCAGACGGCTAAAATAATTTCATCCGCTAATAATTTTCTGCGGTGTTAATTTTAAGATCATAATTTTAAGAGAAAATCTGTATCTTTTAAATTTCGGGAACACCTTCACATAAAATTGAACAAGAAAAGTAATTTATTATTTCTTGGCTATGCTCTTCTTTCTTCCCACTTGTGGTTTGGTATTTATGTTCATTTTTTTTCCCCCTTTATCTCAGCAAATTAAATACAACATCGTCTGGGTTCAAGGGATGTTTTCAATATAAGCACCAACTTGTTTGAAACAATATCAGGGAATATTTTGATTGATTGGTATTCGTCGTAATATATAGAGGTTTTTTTTCTTTTTTTCTTTTTATTTCTTTTCCATTGAATGAGGAAAGTATAATTCATAGTTAGAAGTATCATATATTCAATTCATAGTATGGTGCTACTTTGTTATGGAAACTTTGATAAGTAGTTTATGGCACCTAAATAGTTGCCAATGACAGTACCCTGTCCGATGGTTATGCCTTTTTGGTTGAAACACACAATCAATAAAAAAGTTTATATTTTTATCTGTTTTTCTATGTTATATTTTATCGATTTCCTATAATAAGGGTTATATAACTAAAGATCATTTGTAATGACTAATGAGATAATTAAAAACCAATCTTCCATGGGGAGGACATCATTTCCTCCCGACAGGGGCGAAACTATGGTGTTAGCTACAGGTTTGGTAGAATTCGGTAATTTTGACTTAAACCCTATGTTTGTGTTAAAATTCATTTAATATATACAAGTAACATATTCAGAATCCAGTAAATAAGATATGTTATAATCGTAACGTATAAACTAAAAATTCTGACTCCACCTACACACAACCCTAAACTAAAAGATCTGATGGTTATATGACCTATTACAAATATTCTTTTAGTTATAGGAATTTTTACACTACATAACAGCTCAACAAAGCCTAGAAAAATAACCCTAATCTTTATCAAGTTTTAATTACTACAATCACTATGTATACGGTATACACTAGTTATATAACTTGTTATAAATTAAGTAGCATGACATTTTTATGACGCAATAAATTATCTCATTAAGAACAATAGATGTTTTAAAGTTAAATTATTTCTAAATATATAAGATTTCTTTAACAGATTGATTGATGTATGAAAATCCTAATCAGAGGTCACAAGTTCGAAAATTTCCTAGTAAAGGACCTCTTCCCCCTTAGTGAACCTTACGTGATATGAATTAGAATTAATCAAACCCCCAAAATTAAAACCAAACACCGGATGAAAAACTAAAAACAAATAATACGAAAACCCAGCAAAAGAACTAATGATGAAGGATTTTAGAGGCCATGCCCTAGACCTAGAAAAGGATAACTGTGACTCTGCGAGGAAGGCATAGAGATCCCTACATGTTATCCCTTTATACAAGTAATATTCAATGTACTATCCTCCACCATCCTTATGGGGATAATTTCATTTGCTTAATTTAATGAATGCACCTCCTTTTGTTCTCCTGTCTGATTCCTTTCTCTCATCCCCTATCAATCATCTTTCCCACCTCAACCTGAATATATATAAAAGCGGACCTAGAGCGAGTTCAATAAATTCAATTAAACTAAACTGAATCATGTAGTATTAAATCAAAAAAAGAAGAAAAATTAGTCTGGTGCACGAAGTATTCTGCATTTATGTGAGATTCGGGGATAGGTCACTAATAGAACTTATGAATCCACCAAAGCAATCCATGGGACCTGGTTCCTAAACTGTTTTCACAGAGATATACTTAAAGTAATTAAGGCAAGATATTTACGTGGAAAACTCCTTGCTCAAGGGATTAAAAACCACGACCTACCTCAGTAGGATTTCCAACTTCACTAAACTGAGCAATGTTTCAAGCTTTTGCAACCTAGGAATTAGACCACTAATCCCTCTCCTTACAATAACTCTATTGCAATAACCTTCTTGACCAACTCTAGTCAACCACCAAACTGATTCAACTAACTCTAGCTGAACCTTAACATCACTATGACTAACTCTAGCCAAGTGTTTACAACAAAAGCTTGATAAAAACAAAATACCTACGAAACTCTTCTCTTGAAGAAGTGTAGGTTTACAATGTAGAGATCATAAAGACTAGACAACTCTAGGACAGAAAGACATCTTCCTTTGTTGAGATCTGGTCCTTGAACTTGTCTTACCTTTGTTCTTGAAAGAGCCAAAGAGAACAGTGGCGGCTGCACTTGTAGGAATCTCAATTTATAGGTTTTCAAGTGGTGTCTTAAAACAATGCCAACATGTTGTTTATGTAGGAACTCAAATGAGAGCATGTGATGATCATGTGAGATGCATGTGACTTCAAAAGAGTCATTATACGGGTCTTCAAAAATTTAGCATGCATACAGCTGTGCTGCTGTGATACTTCCTGACGGAACAGTGCACACAACTTTACAGCTGTCATGTGATGTACAGTCTTTAGGGGACTTGATCAAGGACCTGGTCCTTGACATGTTTGTTAGATCATCAAAACTATAAGAGGCCATAACCATCAGTCACACTCTGAAGGATATAATTAATGCAGGATCTATTTTGATGCAAATACTAGTGGTTGATTTCACTGTTCGAATCCATTGGGGAAAAAGTATTAAATAGATGTTTGTGTATCCGATCTTTCATGCTCATCGATCTTATATATTATTGGCAACCCAACAAAACAGAAAACAACAAAAAGTATTGAATAAACGTTATGATACATTAGCTCGTTCATTCTCATCCAACATTATTTAATCACTTGTATATATATCTTGGCAATAATGTAACCGAATAAATATATCAGTTTGTATCATTTTAAGTTTATAGATGAAACACAAAAGAGTTGGAGTGGACAAAAGCTGCAACATCATGTCCATTTGTCTTCACCTATTAATAGTTGCAATTATTTCCATATGCTTGGCACGTGCGTGTAGAATCTATAGTTTGTATTCAAGATGATAATATTTTGGAAATAAGATGTAATTGAACATATATACAGTGTTTAAACTGGAACTTAGTCTTACTTTATATTGCTACTATATTACTCTTGAACGATTTTGATAAAGATATTCCTAAATTTAACTCTAATTAACCAATAAAGTTCCCAATTGAAAAAGGAAAATGTGCTTCTTATTTTTTTTAATTTTTAAATGTACTGATTGAGGTAGTTGAAAGAAAGCCGGAATAACAAGGCAAAGACGATCCTTCCCCACCCAAAAAGAAAATACTTTATTCGTTTTTTTCTAAAAGGAAGTGTTTAGATAATTTAAGAAAGAAATGAAGTTTCTATGTACATAGTAAAATAAAGGTATTTTTGGATCGTGTGATTTTAAATATGCATTATATTTTTATGGCTATAAAATTATGTCACAAGATAGAATAAGAAGATGCGAATTTAAAATTTTGAGTTTATGAGTTCTGGATTCTAGAAAAGGCACCTTATTGGATTCAGATAAGTTATTTATGCATGTTAAGTGAGTTTTTAACACAAATATATAAATTTTGCCAAAGTTGTTGTCTGTGTATGGCTTAACGAAGCAAGTTTCTCAGCCACTTTTTTGGCTTCTTTGAAACAATGTTTAATAACTACATTGTTTCCAGGGATCAACTGTTTGATATCATCAACTATTTGGCCCAGCTTTCAGTTATGCAATTTTTGAGAAGAAGTAAGTCAGTTTCAGCAATTATCAGTTTATGCCCATTGTCAATGCACCACTTCACACCAAAAAAGAAAGCATTTGTCTCACCTGTGTTACTGGTACCCTCTCTAAGAGGAAAAATGAAGGCCATGATGCATTTACCTAAAGAATCTCTAACCACTCCCCCTCCTCGACTTGAATTACCAATGCAGGACCCATCAGAATTCATCTTGACAAACAACAGAGGGGGTTTGAGCCACTTGATTGGCAAAGTGGAAGTAACAGTCAAGTTGAGATCCATAAGTTTGATTAAGTTTTTGCACTGGTCTGGTGTGTTAAGGTTAGGAAAATTTCTTTTGATCAGGTGACAAATACTTAAAGAAATGTTATATGGATCTCTGAAGGATGGTCTTTCTTCCTCATCTTGATCTCCAGAGTTTCCAAAATGTGGTAGGGGGAGGGGTTTTATCACATATGCTGCTACAGGATTTTTGGAAGTACATTTCCAGCATCTGTGAAGAAGTTTTTTGAGTTTTGTGTTCTTGATATGCATTCCCATTTTGCCAGTAAAGAAATTCCATAGCATGTCAAGAACAAAATAGGTGGTCAATTGTCTCCATTCCTGATTTCATACCTGCACCAACACAACAAAAGCATTTAGAAACTAAAGTTATTTTAAATTTTTTCATCAGTTGGCAATCTACAATGGATTGCCCTCCAAGCTATACAAGACATCTTAAAGGGGACATCTTTGTGCCAAACTTTTGCATCCATTTGGGCCACAATTTTTTTTTCTAACGAGATTCCACGTTGAAGAAACAGAGAAGATCCGTGTCTAAGTTGTTGTCCAACAAGGTATATCTTTAGCATGTTGATTGAGTCCTGTAGCATGTTGATTCAGTCTTAGAGCACGCTTGTTAATAATGTCTTTGATCTGGTCATTTGGTGGTGGATCCAAAACTTTCCAATCCCATTGATCATTCTTGAAAACTTCCTTAATAGAGATGTCTTGAATAATGTTGAAATCATCCATTAGATCACATAAGGGGCCCTGTTTGGTCCAATTGTCAAACCAAAAGTTGATGTCCCCTTTCTCCACTTTCCACCAATCATATGATCAATATTTTCCCTGATTTGTAATGTAGCTTTCCAGCTATGACATTGCCCTGGTTTTCAAAGAATGGTAGTAGGGTGTTCATGTCCACAATACTTGGCATATAGGGAATTAGACCATAGAGAGGTGTTTTTTCCTGAAATTCCTATTTTGCGTTAAAGGCTTTGTAAGCATTCTCTAGTTTTTACGAAATTGGCACCACCTTCTTTGTAGAGATAGCTTAAGCTGTCCCGTGAAATCCAGTGATATTTCCCACCTTCCTTATTGTTAGTCCAGAAGAATCTAGCAGATAGGTTTCAATCATTTCGAATATGCCTTTGGAAGGGTGAACAACTGCCAGAGTATGAACTTTTAGAGCTAATAGAACATGTCTAATTAGTGTAGCTGTTCCTCCCGAGGAAAGGAATTTGAGATGTCATCATTTGATTCTATTGATGACTTTGTTGATCATTTCAGGAAATATGTCACGAGTTTTCCTTCCAATACAATAGATAGGACAACCTAAGTACTTGAAAGAAAGGTGTTCACATCTCATATGGAGGATTTTCCCAACCCTTTTAATGGTACTAAGGGTTGTTGATAGTTCCAAGTGCATTCATATTTTGATGATTGTCAAACTGTTTCAAAACCAGATAAGAGACCTAGTCTGTAATCTGCTCTCTGTGCACCTTGCACTATCGGCGGAGACAACTGTAAAGCCGAGCCACTTGCTGCATACAAGTACAGCTGTGAGTTGGCCCATGCTTTAGGTTAAAATTAAAGAGTGGTCTCTTTTCACCACACATGTTCCCACTATACATACAACATGATGGCAACATATTTGGCAACCTTGAAAACCTAATCTAAATCGTGCAGAACCTGCCGAAATAAGTTCTCAAGTGCTGTCAAGAATAAAGTCACTGACAAGCTGAAGAACCTGATCCAGACACAAGATATTTTCTATGTTCTTTAGGTTGTTGTAAGTCTTTGTTCACTTGTGCTTAAACTGTAAACCTACCCTTACCAAAAAGGAAGCTGCTTATAGGTGTTCTAAATTCTCAAGGTTGCTTCTACAAGCCCTTGAGTGGTACACTAGGCTAGAAGCTTAGTTGTATTCGTTGAATTCTCAAAGGTTACTTGTTGGAAGAGTGTCTTCATAAGAACTTTGAGTGGTACACTAGGCTAGAGTTAGTCTAGGTGTATTAGTGTTCCTTGGCAAGAGGTAGTCAAGAAGAGGTACTTGCAATCGGAGCATTGCAAGTGAGGAGGGACTACGGGGGTTAGTTCCTAGGTTGCATAAGCGTTATTGTAAGGGTGAGGGATTATGGGAGTTAATTTCTAGCTTATGATAGAATTGTAACCTAAAGATGCTCGTGTAGTAGAGTTGAAATCCTACTGGGGTAGGTCGTGGTTTTTAATCCCTTGAGCAAGGAGTTTTCCACAGTAAAATCTTGCCTTTTGTACTTACTGTATTGTATAAGGGAATTAGTACTCAACCCGGTCCTTCCATATCTTTGTTTGGTGAGCACACGACCTTTAACAATTGGTATCAAAGCAGGTGCTTTCTAAAAGGTTAACATCTAGAAAGAATCTGTGAAATGGCAGCCCCACCAAACCTGTAAGAAGGTCAATCATTCACCAGACCACCCAGATTCAACGAAAATTATTATGGGTGGTGGAAGGTTAAGATGCATGACTTCATTATGGCTGAGGCCTCAGAAATGTGGGAAACTTGACCACTTTATGAAGGGTTGTCCTCAAAACAACCAGGACAATTATGATAGGGCAGTCAGGAGGAACCAGATCCCAGACAGAAGAGTCAAAAGAAGAGAAGTTGTTGAGGAGCTAGTAAAGCAAGCAGTTGTTGCATGGGAAAAATCCTCTAGTGAATCTGAAGATGAAAATGACTAAGGGGACATATCAATAATGAGCATTGAAGATGAAAAAACTAAAAATGGGTCAATAAGCGCGATCATGGCTAAAGTCTGACACGGATGATGAGGATAAGGAGAGAAACTTCCTTGACATAAATAAAAACTTGAAAACTTACTCTAAAAAGAAACTAATATCTCTATCAAGCGTGTTAATTGATGCGTATCATGTTCTAGTTCTTTGAGAAGGATGAGCTAAATTAAGTAATTGATGAGATAGAGCAAGAAAGGGACGACCTGCATATATCCTCTAAAGAAATAAAGAAACAAATCCATGAGACAAAACCAACAAAATATTTGTTGGAAAGCCAAGTGAGAGAAGGGGTGAAAATGCCGTTCAAGGAAAGATGAAGCAAATGAAACCTTTCTAGTAATTGAAAATGAAGTTAAAGTTAGCAAATCTAAACTTCATTGCTTAGATTGAGAAAAATGAGTTACTAGAAAAGGATGTGAATAGGGTCAAGTTTGATCTTGACAAAGCTTTCAATTGGACCTGGTCCTCCAATGTGATCGCCTCCATGTACAGGAGTGAAGGAAGGATGTGAAGCAAGGACTGAGGTCTTTCAAAGGAACAAAGACCTTGTCAAACAGGGAGTCAGAAGAGAAGGAACCGATTCTCAAAAAA
>NC_081353.1:17686807-17692547 GCF_029784015.1 Lycium ferocissimum
CCCCTTCCATTGGGGTTTGGGCATTTTTTCTTTTTATTTTTGATCTAAAAGTATTTTTGGGGGCCCTTGTCCCAAAAAGATGTTACGTTTTTCCACCAGGGGTTTTATGAAAAACAGTGTCATTTTGATTCCGCAGTTGGTTACCTTTGGTTTTATCATATTGTCCGCATTCAGATTTAATCAAGTACTTATGTTTAATATTATGACTTACTATGTTTTATAAAAGCTCATCATGCACCACGTTATTTTTCCCGTCATGTATGCCTCATGATGATTAAAAGGCCAGTTTCGCTCTACAGCGGCACCGAGGCCGTGTTCCCTGGCCCAGGTTCGGGGGGAAAAGCATCCCAAACCAAACCGGGAGAGTAAACCACTAATATTTAACTGGCAAAAATACTGCTTGGACATAATATGTGGGATGGAAAATGAATTTGTATGTTTGTGGAGCTGGAAAGTGGTTGGTGGGATACTTCAATTGTCGGTACCTGTTGTGGTGGCAGTGTCCCTTGTGATGGTGGGGGAAAAAGATACTTGGCATTGTTTGAGTTTTCCATTCTCTTTGATTTACAGTTGGGTGTTGAGTGTTTTTTGTTGGGGATGAAGATGAAGATGTGGGGCTTTTAGAAGGAGGAGAGATTAGGGCAGACATCCCATCAGTGGGAGTTTTTTCGACTAGCTGTATGGCATCAGACAGTGAGATTGTAGTAGTAATCATTTTCCTTTTAAGGGCTATTAATGGAGAAGAGATGCTTGTTGCAGAGATCAGTTTTGGGTGATTGGGTTCAATTGAGTGTTTACTACTTCAATATTGAGTTTGTAGTGTTCAGCTCCTTACCTGTAGTCTCTTCACCGGCCTCCAGATGTTGTATTGCAGGAAACGATTATGTTTTTTCATTAAATGTCGCCATATAATTTCTGGGTTCCTTTTATATTTTTGAAACCATTTTTTTTTTCGAGTTCTCAATGTTGTCTTGGTCCTGTTGGGATGCTGAGAACGTTCTCGGGCTTACGACCCAAATGAACGCCCAGAATGTTGGTGCTTACGCCTAGGTGAAAGCCCGGAAGGTTGGGGCGTATGTCCCACAATACTTCCGCACGTACGCCTCGGGGTGTTTTTGGTACCCCTCGCCCCGGGGCTAGCTCCAAAAACGCCTTTTAAAACACTAGGTGTATACAAATTGAAATAACGGAAGTAACATATATAATTACGCCCACTCCTCCCATCCCCCGAGGGGAAAAGTTACCGGCGGATTCAATTGAATTCAATAGCTTTAGTTCAAATTAGATCTTATATTTGTATTAAGTAATTAATAAATATATACAAAAATTAAACTTTGAATTCAATTACTAATATTTGATATTATTATCCTATAATATTTAGATAAACTAAAATTCTATTTTTTGTCTCTACCCACCCAACGTCCTCGAGGAAAACAAAAGCAAAAGAAAAGACCAACAGCATAAGTGAGAAAGAAGAAAAAGCAAAAGGATCAACCATTCAATCCCCTAGCTACCTGAACTAAGAAGATGCATGAACATAATTACATGCATGATAACCGCATTCTTTTTTGCTTTTTGTGGCTAAATTCTTAGAAAAAGTAAGCATATGCAAGGACAAAGTAACGTAACCATTTTTTGGAATACAAATTCATTTGTACAAAGTATATTTATCGTTATTTGCTGGGAAAAGCATGCACCGTTAAGTGAATCATCAACAAAAGTTAAAGTTGATGATGATATATATTCAAACTCCATCTTGATCGGTTTGTATTTTCTTCAAAAACTTTAATTCCAATGCATGTACATAGGACAAAATAGGTTTGAAATGAAGTTTACGTGAAGTACTAGTCCTTTTAGAGGTAACTAGCTGCTGCAACTGCTGACAAATTAAAGTCTTCTGAGATCTAAATTTAATACAATGCATTGCGGTATCTAACAAAACCATGCATGTATATAGTTGATCAGCACATGAATTCATCTACAAAAGTTAAACATAAAAGATAACAAAGAATATATAGTAAAATTCATAAAAGATAACAAAGATATATATATATATATATATATATATATATATATATATATATATATATATATATATATATATATATATATATCATCTTCATGCTCCTAGTGCAAGTACATAGACACAATGGGACTCAAGTTGCTTGAGTTAGTAGTCTTTTAGATAACAACTTGCGCATTACCATCCTTGTCGATTTAGAACTCGTCTCCTTGTCTTATTTAGTCTCATATATCTACTGTTTGTCTATTCGTCTAGGGCTCCAATGTATGTAAATATACCTATTGTTGTGTAACATAAAATAAGAAAACTTTTGCATATTTTCTATCTTCTTCTTCTGCTTGTATCTCTGCCAAGATTTAGTAAAGCTCAATGAGACATTTTAACTTCATCCCCTCCATTTCGCGCATTCAAGGTTAAATATTTGAAGCGAGAGCAATTAATAATAGGAACTTCGTCTAATGGGGTAAATCAAAAATTAGGATCGATGCGTCTAACTCTGTTATCATGTAAATAAAATGCAGCGGGGGTATAATTAATTCAACCCATTCTGCGGAAACAAAAGTTTTAATCTCGATACAATTATTTTGGTGCCTGATATTTTAGAAAACAATAGTTTTTAAATATATTACTGTTTTGTTTGGCAGCACTGTATCCCGCTCAAGGCCCCTCAATTGTAATTTGGGACCGGTTACTAATTTCTTTTGGGACCAGATTTAGTACCTTCGCAATAAGATATATAGTTAAGGACCATACCGGAATATAATCTCATCCCAATAAATGTACTTTTAGAGATTTGCAGATTATTAAGTCGTCCCTAAATATTGGTCTTAGATAAACCCTTTTCTTGAAGTGAGCCATCTAATTCATGAGGTGACAAATACTCATTCCTTCAAGAAATGTAGCATTTTCTAACTCACTATCACAGGTTGACAGCTAGACACTTGGGAGCATGTTGATATAATTAATAACAATGATGCGCAATATTAAGTAATCAAAAAATAAGAATAAATCGGGCTTTAGTACCATGTTAATAAAATAAACTTTATACCTAGCTAACTCAACTACACAAGGTAGTTTATCAGGAGTGTCGGCGGCGGAGACAAAGGAATTTATATAGGATGATTCAAAAAAAAAAAAAAAAAAAAAAGAATCTTATATTGTAATTTTATCTTATGACCTAAAGTAATTTTTTTGAACCCTCTTTAGAATTTTCTTTTTCATCCGGGATTCAACAATTTATATATAATAACCGGAATTCAACAATTTATTATTATAATAACCAAAGACCTATTTTTTTACCCTATTTGCACAATATAATTTTCGACAACCAAATTCTATTGTACCTCATGGAAGACGTAATTGAAATATGCCCTGAATTCAATCACATAGCTCGGAGCCCCTAAATTCGGAAAACCCGATTTCCGAAAAATAATTTTTGAATTGGACCAATAGTTTCAATTGAATATGTATGAATAATAACGGATCCATGAATGAAGATAAAAAGTTGATTTTCTTAAATGGAAGAGCAAGAAGCGGAACTAGAAGAAACTTTCTTTCTTTTTATGGATATTAGCCAATTCATTTTCAAATTCACCTAACTCTAATTCATCTTCCCCGGTGGATCATTTCCTTTCTGAGTATACGCTCACCCACTCAGCCCAATTAAATACGAATCTCAAATCGAAAGATCCTTTAAATACTATAAAATAGAACAAATCACACTTTTACCACTAAACAATGTGGATATGGCTCAAGACTATATAAAAAAAATAAAAAAATAAAAATGAAAAAACACCACGTATCCTCTATTACGTGGAACATTATACTAACTAATATAGCTGCTGCTGACAAAATCTATTGAATTCTGAATGTACAGTATTAAAATTAGGTAGCAGTCTAGATATGGATCTCCTCAAAAATTTCCAGTACATGTACATGGACACATATTTGACAATAGAATTAAAAGTTTACGTGAAGTACTACTCTTTTCAGGGGTATATAGCTGCTGCTACCTCACAGATTCAACAGGTTTTTTTTTTTTTTTGACATTTTGTATAAATCTGATACCGAAAGAAAATTCTTTGGAATTACTTCTTTTTGGTTAGTGTTCTGATTTGTCATTTCTCTATCGTGTCAGCTTTGCTTGTTTTGTCTTTTAAGTAACAATGACTATGGATTAGAGGTGAATGGATTGAGTTAGGATTCCGAAAAAAATAAGTGTGTAACTGATAACATAAAGCAAGTTTGAGTGTACAGTTATTATTCACGGGAGTCATAACTAAATCCATTCACGCTTAAACGAATTATTAAAAAAATAGATAAATTGTGCGAAAATGTATAAAAACACTCTCAAACTTGCTGCATAACGGTGTAATTTTCTCAAAGAAATTGTATGGGTTGGAATATGACCGTAAATCAATGTAAACTTCAAGCTGGTCAGGTCATGAGATCCATTTTTACTTTTTCAAATTTGACCCAACTCATTCATTTACCACCTAGCTAATTATATTGTGGGAGTAAAGTGTGATAATTGAGATTTCTTTATCTTTATTAATAGCCTGAAGTCTAAGTCTAGGAAGTAGGAAATGAAGAACTTTTTGACCGAAAGAATTTTATTTTTCTTAACTAATTTATATTGCAAGAACCTAAACTATCCGAATCAATGAATTTCTGAAACCCGTCCTCTGAATAAAAACAATAATTCATGCAGTTCGGTGCATGAACTTTTTGGCAATTGTGAATCATGCACCCAAAAGATTTATTCTTTATTTTCTTGTTTTAGAGTTTGTTAGTGAGTAAACTCTATCGTAACAAATAAATTTAAGTTACAATGAGGGCCGGAGCTAGAGCATCAATTACGGGTTTGGATCAACTAGTAGCTTAATTTTGCTAATTCTATATTTATATAAGAAAATCTATTAAATCCCAAAAATAAATATTTAATTTTGAACCAATAATTAAGACAAGCTATGAATTCAATGATAAGTTCAGAATTCATAAACTCCAAATAAGTGCAAGTTATAACCCCAACAACAAGAAAGAAAGAAAAAATGCTCCCTCCGTTTCAATTTGTTTGGTTTATGATCATAAATTTTTTAAATACTTTTTAACTATTTTGATCATAATTATCATAATTTAGAAACATTTTCGTATTTATTTAAATACAAATACATTCACAAAATTGAAGATTCATGTCAAAATTCACACCGGATATTAATTTAATTTCCCCCTTTTCACCTTAAAACAAGCCAAAAAAAAATGAAACTAGAGAGCTAAATGAATGTGGCACTTTTTATGATTGCTTTTATCTATCTTTTTTTTTTTTTTTGGTAGGTGGGGCAAACGTAACCACTTTAAAATGATGGAGACTGAAAAGAATAAATCTAAAGATACACTTATTTCACGAGCCTCAAGAAACCTCCATTCCGTGCAGTGTACAATAAGTTTGCGTGATATAAAATTATTATCAAGAAAATATTGTAGGTGAGAATAAATATATGCTGCATTCAAAGAACTGAAATTTACTCCTAAAAGGTTTTCAAGAATGTTACACATTCGGATGTTGGCTAATGAATGTAGAAAGCGATATATATATATATATATATATATATGAAGGCCAGGGTTTTCCCCCCAAAATCAAAAGATAAAATAAATTTTTTTAAAACTATAACGGACACATTTTCGATCGATAATTAATTTAAGTATTTATTTTTTTTA
>NC_081353.1:17692647-17710366 GCF_029784015.1 Lycium ferocissimum
GGCTTCTTTTTCTCTTTTTTTTGTGACTTTTTCCTAGCCCAATCACTTGCGGATCATATTTTGTAATTCATGAAACTAATTTTTGAAATTCCAATTTTGCCCTTAGCCTCCCTCTATTTTTCCACATCAATATTTCATGAACCTCACACATGTAGTAAATAAAATAAAAACATAGCCTTATTTCTCACAAGTCAAAATCATGTCAAATTTTCCGAATGCGCAAAAATACGGGATATAACATCCTTCCCCCCTTTAGAACATTCGTCCTCGAATGTTCAACTGACCTTATGGGGTCTCATAATACTTCGGGGAGGGTCCCTATCATAGTTATTCTTTTTTTTTCATTCCCATTCCTTATCTTTCGCCTTATTTCCTTCATGTATTTTCTCAGTATGCCGACATATTTCGAACTCCGGTCCCGAGCTAATAAATTTCCTCTTCTGGAGCCCAAAAATGTCGCAAGTCCTTCCTAAATCTGATTTAATATGTTCTCCCCCTTTAAGGGGGCCCCTTGTACGTCAACAGCCCGTTCGTGAAGTCTTTGCTTATACCCTACTCAATTGGTGCCTTCCATGTCGTGGCACCGCTCACACGGGACACACGTGTCCACTGATGCAATCATATACATAAGGTATCATACACATTCATACACATTCGTATACATATAAATAATTACTATCAACTAGTCCCCAAAATACTCCCAAACACCATTAATCCTCGGCACCCTCTCAGTTTCCATCCTAATTCTTACCCCTTTTCCTGGCTTTTGGATCTTACTAACTTGTCTCGATAAGGAACCTTACCAGTAGACTGAGCTTCCGTGTCCAATACGTTGTGGTATTAATTGTCTCTATCTGGTACTTACATTTCTCGTATCCGCTTCCCCTTGCGGGTGTACTTATATTACTAGCTGATCATATTCGCCTTAAACCGCATTTTTCACTCTTAGTCGTGCCGCACTTTTGTTTCAACATTCCGATTCCCCTTACTATTTATCCGTTCACTCTTTCTTTTCCCTGACATCCTTACGCCAGTACTTTCCAAGTCTACCCTATAGCAAAAACAATATCAAATTGCCTTATTACATTCTTGCCATTCATTTTTCTTTTCACTTGAACTTTGTTGTCTTGTCCGATTAATGCCTTCCGTATACTGTCACATTGGTTGCCGGAATACTTATACCCGCTAATATCGCCATGCACGAGCATCACACGCTTTTCGGTACACATATATAATTGCCAACATCTTACTTACGAAAGGTCTCCCAAACACCTCTCAAACTGACCCTAACTCTAGTGCCGTGATACACCTTCTTTTTCTTTACCCGATCTAGTAAAACAAGGCCTACGAGACCTTTAAAATTTCCACTCCGCACTAAGATATTCTCAGTCCCTTTAGACTATTCTAGCTTCCCATTTGCTTCCTATGGCCGAAGATGTAAAATTTCCAGAAACTTCCCGGGGGGGAGGGGGGGTCACCCATCCTGAAATTTCCCTCACCCTAGCACGCTTAACCTCGGAACTTCGATGAAATACGATGCTCTAACACTAGTATAATCGCGTTCAGCTCACCACAGGACCTTCGTCACGTAATTTGGAGTAAAATAAAATCTTGACAGATTTCCGGACGCCCTCGTAACACAATTACTATTTTACCCCTCTCTCGATTCTACCTATTCGCTTATCACCTATGGGTATTACTACTTTCCATCCTAGACTATCAGATCCGTAATGATAATGAACACACCTTAATCTCCGTTATTTATCAATACTTGATTATCAACCCTCGGATTCCCATCTACCGCTGATAAGCAACAATTATGCAACAACAAATACACACATATAAGGACATAAATTCTAGTAAAGATTCATGTACCTGTAGCCGCATCTGGTAGCGCCTCCTGATCCTGTCTACTGGCCAACGCATATAGGCGGTTCGATGGACCGCTAAAACTGGAGGCTCCGCCGCGACCTCTACCCCGGCCCGCTGGTGCCGGTGTACCTGCCCCGTAGGGCGCATAGCTGCTGAGGAGGACGAACCCGCAATCGACCCAAAGAGGGTCGGATCGCATCACTCGAACCACCCCCTATACGGCACTCCCTCTCATAACGGCCCCGACCGCCGCAAGTAAAGCAAGCACCGTGCCACGACGACACTCCCCAAAACGAGGTCTACCACAACGGAACACCGGGGCAATGGGGGCCTCGTCCGGACGGAACCTCTCGTCCACCGTGGCCCCCGAAACTCGGGAGCTCGCCGGCTCCCGAATACCCTATGTCGTCAAATCTCCTGCCCGGGACCGTAGGGCGCACTGCGCCGGGCCGGGACGCAACATCCCGTACGCCGCCGAGGCCGCCCGCCTCGAAACTCCCTAGAACCCCGCCGATCTAGCCCTTGGGCGGCCCCGTCATAATCCCCGTCGTCGGCCGGCGCCCTTCGTGTCGCTCCTCCATACCCCCGGGCATACGCCCGTACCGGGGCGATATCCACCCCGGCCGGGAAGCCACCGCCATACAACTATCGATCAAGTACCGGCTCCACCCCCATCACATACCGATATACCCGGGCTCGGCCATGTCACCACAATATGAGGCGCCGCGTATTCAGCCGCAGAATCAAACCCGAGGCTATACCCCGGACACTCGCCGCCGTCTCTCGTACGTAAAAATCAGGGACCCCGTCGTCTCGTCTCCGGGGGTAGAAAATGGGCAAGCGAAGCCTCCACAAACTCATCCTATACAACTGGGAGCACCTCACCTCTCGACGCCTCCCATGACTCATACCAATTGGTCGGGCTATGTCGGCGGTACCGATACGACGCCAACTCTACCGACTCTGGGCTCCCGAGGCCCCGACAAGCCGCAACAGACGCCGCATCCGTCTAATGAACCCCGAGGGGTCCCTCCCTCGGGCTTTTACCCGAAAAACTCCGGCGTTGACACAGGTCAAGAAATAACGGGCCCTCTCATCACTGCCACCATCCGCACGGCCATCCCTCGCTCCGTGCCTCGGGACCGCCTTGCCCGTCCGGTAAGCAACCGAACGGCGTCCCTCATAGCCCTCGTTTTTCCACCCCCGGGCCGAGGAGCCGGAGGTTTCGGCACTCGAACCCTCGTGGGCGGGGCGGAGCCACCTCCGGTCCGCGCCCGGCCGCCGCTCCGTGCCCCTCCGAAGGTGATGGGGCAGAACCGGCCGACCGGCACAACCTCCGCTCGGGCCGAGCATGGGCCCCGGTAACTCTCTCTCGCCCGACCGGTCTCTCCCCCGGCCGCAGACTTGCCCTTTTGGGCAGCCGTCGCCTTTCTCGCAGGCATCGCTCGAAACATAAGCTTCGCAGTGAGGAGTCATCCCGATAATGCCGCTCTATCGCATGATCTAAGATCGAAGGAAAGGTAACATCCTAAATGTTCGTAGCCTCCGCTTATAGACGTGGTGCACAACACACCGATAAACAGGACTCTACTAGACACGGCCTGTAGACATTCCGAGGACTAACCGCTCTGATACCACTTTTGTCACGACCCAGCCCCGTAGGCCGTGACTAGTGCCCGAACTGGGCACTCGTACCCACCTACCAATAATACCCAGAGCATAGCAAGCAAAATAGGAACTTATTCATACAAAAAGGCACGACATTGCGTACACATATACATACATATACCATATATACAGACTGAGGATATACAGAACACAAACATAACGGAATAGTGCTACCCACAACCCACGTTCATGTCTACGTGCCCTAACAAGAATAACGGTAACCATATGACGGGACGTGGCCCCGCCGTACCCTGAACAAATATATACACACATAACAAAAGAGTCTGTACCAAAATTTGGGCTCCGGACAAGGGAGTTTCCGAAATAGCTGAGTAGGGATCCTAAGCTGGCGGCTCACCCAATCGAGTATCCGTATCGCGCGCAAGATGAAACGCAAATTTCGAAGAAAGGGGTCGCACGTAATATGTACCGAGTATGTAAAGCACGAATACAATAAATAGAACCATAACCGAACCGGACTATATCGAATTAAGTATAGAAATCAAAGAAATCAAAAACTTGCCTCGCGAATCATATATCACGTATATATCCATAACATACCATCAAGTCATTATGCACATATAACGTACCCGGCCCTCCAAAGGAGGGACTCTAAAATAAGTCATATAAACATCATGTATAGTAATCATGTAATCATACGCATGCCGTACCCGGCCCTCTAGTGAGGGACTCGGTGAATAGGATCATCAAGTGCCATCCTGGCCGCCATCCCCATATCATCACATCATCGTATCATCATATATGTATATATATATATATATATATATATATATATATAGCGTACCCGCCTCCCTAGGCGAGGGACTCGGTGAACAATGCAACGAACCGCGCACGAATACATACTCCTATCGGACTCGGTGAAAGACATATTAAGCTTGCACGAGCAGAGTAGTGAGATAACCATATGCAATATAAAACATACAATGTTTGCCAAGACTCGAAAGAACCATCCAGACGATAGATCATTTAAAGGGAATCAGACCATAGCCATAGATCATACCTTTCGGAGTTGCGACGAATTATGTTAAAGACAAAACCTTTGGGATCATTTGTACATGGCAAAGTATATTATAGAACTCAATGGAATAGTCAAAACGATCACTTTTTAATAATCGAAACTTAGTCAAAAGTCGTACTTGCATATCGCTCAAAATAAGTCAATTAAGTCAACGTGGAAAAATCTCGGAAATTGGGGGCCCACCTCGGGTCAAGTCGAGGTGGCGTACGTAAAATTACGAACATTAGGATTTATGGAGCCACCTAAGAAGGTCTCAACGTAATTCGGTTTCATTTGTGAAAGTTATAGATGTTTAAGCTATTTTTCCCACAAAACATAAAGTATTCAATTCAATTCCATTGAATGAAAAAAAGGTCAAATCTAAGCTCGGATTTCTAGGAGTAGAGTCGTCCCCGAGGCTCGTATCAAAACCTATTATGTCTAAGACATGCCAAAAGAATAAAAGGCGAAGCTTTACATACCTTATTTGCCGTTTACGCTTGTCCAATTTCAAATCCCGTTTCCTCCAAAATCTATAATTGGTCACATTTACCAAATATTAATCATAAAGCTTTAAGAATTCAATCTCAACCAATATTTGTCTACGAAAATTTAAAGATCTCCCCTATACATACAACATCCCCGAGATTCAACTCGGCCTAAATATCAACAACCAAACCAACAACAATACCAATAACATCAACAATTGAATTGAAACGCATTCTAACATATATTGTCTTCCTTTCTACATAACACATCAACTTCCAATCCAACTTCACACTTTCAAATCAATATCAACATTTTCATATTCATGCATTAAGTTAAAATCATTCAAACATAGGCCAAGAACATTCCAAGCAATCTATACAATATTCAACGATTCCATATTCTACCCGAAATTCCTACATACACAATAAAACTACCACGACGCATTTTCTACTTTCATATTCATGATCAACAACAACAATCTACACTTTCACAACTTCATTTCCATAATATCATAACATCATACTAAAATGACATAATCTTCTACAATCCATTTCAATGCCGACTTAAACCATTTAGCCTTCATTTACATTATGGGGTGGTCACAACAACACAACTAACATACTAAACAAAATTAATTCATTTTCCTCTCAACACCCTACACCACACGGCCGAACCCAACATTTCCAACTTCAACCAAATTCATTCAACTTTCATTTCCAATATGAAATCCACAATAACCACAACTAGAATACTACATAAAATTCAACTCATCTTATCTATACAACAATGCATACACACGGCCACATACACCTATGCACACCCACCATGCAAACTTCTATATTTCCATAAATTCTACTCATTTCTACATATTGCAACATAAACAAACCTTCCATAACATATAAAAGTAGATGAATTCTTACCTTTTTCCTTCAACTTCACAAGTTGGCTAAGGTTGTAAGTTTGCAACAAAGAGTGATTCTCTTGCTTCAACAATTATACCACGTTGAAGAAGACCATCAAATTAGTAGGAATACATGAAGAAGGGAATTTTTGGATCAAAGTTAGATGGCTTCAATTTTTTTTTTCTTTCTTTTCTTGTTGGCCGAATAGGCCTTTAGTTTTCTTGCTCTTCTTTGTTTTTCTCCTTCTCAATTTTTCTTGAATGATCTAATGATAAGGACCCCTTTTCCATTTAATTAGCACATGGATTTTAAGTGTCATGGGCTTGGGCCATAATACTATGGCCGGCCACCCCAACAAATTTGGGCTTCTTTTTCTCTTTTTTTTGTGACTTTTTCCTAGCCCAATCACTTGCGGATCATATTTTGTAATTCATGAAACTAATTTTCGAAATTCCAATTTTGCCCTTAGCCTCCCTCTATTTTTCCACATCAATATTTCATGAACCTCACACATGTAGTAAATAAAATAAAAACATAGCCTTATTTCTCACAAGTCAAAATCATGTCAAATTTTTCGAATGCGCAAAAATACGGGATATAACAAATTGGCATAAGATAAGGAAAGCATTTTGCAAATTTGAGAGTAGTGGGATTTTTTGGGATTAAAGTATTTTGGTCTGGTTTCTTTCTTCTTTTTAATCCCGAACCTGCACTAGTCAAAACATCCTTAAACTCCTCTAAGGTAGGGGCCATCTCTACATCACTCCCGAAGTGGAAGACCATCCTATCCCGATCCCAAACCCGGTAATTAACCCTATCAACTCGTTGCAACCCGTCATTGTCATAATAGATGTCAAATTTCCTAAATGACATGAAATACCCTTCTTTTCCTCTTAAGACATTTGGACCCACTAAGTATGTAGTAAGTTTGGTGTAGTAAGAACTATATCGAATTCCAAATTCACCGACATCTACAAAACAAAAGCTAAGGTTAATTCCCCCCCCAAATAGGAAATGGTTTAACTCATAGGCACATTACATATTTCCAAGTAGCATATAATTCGAGATGCAGTGTTTTTTGGGTCATAGATCGTACTTGACCTGGGGCGTGGGCACGCCTACATACTCCTTCTTATTGCCTGAGCCTTGGTTATATGTCCAAAGCGGCGTGGGCACGCTTCTTCGAGGAGCTGACTGAAGATAGGTTTCAGTGGATGTTTTCTGACTTCATATTCGAGATCATGGTGGTTCGGGGCAAGAATTGTCCCTTTGTGCCATTAGCAAGGGTTTAAGGAATCCGTCCTTATTATACATCTCGGGTTTTAAGGCAGTTTGGTAGGAGACAAGTGATACCTCAAGTAGAAAATCCTGAGCAGTTCATCATTTAGCATACAGAGCAGAAGATCAAGAACGCCGGGGTGATCCTCAGAGAATGGAATGGTCGTATGAGTTGGGGTCCAGATACTTTAGCTCCAGACAGGTTCGAGGCAGGGTGTGACCCAGGGTATCATGAATGGCTACAGGGACACTTGGTCCGTGCATCCATTCCAAGGCCCACACTTCCTCACGATGCCCAAGAAGAAGGGCCTTTGAAGGAATGTTTAAAAAGCATAGATGAACACTTAGCCAAGATTTTAGAAGAGACAGATCCGATAATAATCAGGACGAAGATGTAACAAGCAAGACTTTGGATTCAGACCACCCTTCGGAGGGTCAAGAAGGCCAAGACAAGCCAGGCCTAGACATCAACCGCTGGAGGAGAACCCTGCTGATTTATTGCTTTATATCAAGCCCCATGTCGGCTTCAGCATCTTTATAATCCCTTCGAGAAAGATATTTTTATTATTATTTGTTAACTAATGATGATTTTTCGGGGGCAATGGTTCATCTTCAAAACTGGCACTTGCATGTTTCAAGAGATTAAGAGATCCTTAACTCAAAAAGGCTTTAGGAACGCGAATAGTATAAATATCTACAAATTACATGAATGCTTGCTACGTGCTTCACATGCCTATTTGCTATGTGTGTTATCATATATTAAGGTTTGAAGACATTTGATCCGATAATCTAAACTACATACCAAAAGAAAACTTACCCAAATTCATCTCCATAAAAGGTTGACTTACAATGGCAAACCAAGGAGAACAAGAAATGCGGACTCTGGGAGAGACAACTGAGATGCTGAGAGACAAGGTACTACAAATGGAGAAGCACCTCCAAGAAATAGGGAGGAAAATTGAGGAAGTGGACAGATTGCTAGAGATAGTTGGGAACCCGCCAGAGGGCATACCCCAAGAACAATACTAGGGAAATGTCCCAGAAGAAGTAAGGGATTTAGTGCTGAACTATATACTTTTAGAGAGGAGGCCTACGATGCTTAGAGATGGGATGCCGAAAGGAATTAATGATGACCAAGGATCTAGATCAAACCCATGGGTGACGAAATCAGACCCACAAGAGGAGTTGGAGCCTCGACAGGAAGCCTCCGAACCCGTCGAGGAAGAAGACCCAGAAGAGGAAGAAGAAGAGCCCCAGGATACGGAGGAGGAGGAATTAGAGCCCGTTAATAGAGAGGCTGAGGGAGAGGAAGAACCATTTGAGATGTTTCCTGAGTTTGCATAAGAAGAGAATGAGGAGAATGAGGAATATGACTACTATGCCCCAACAAATGAGGGATCTGGCTTCTATGCACCTTCACCCCTGCTGGTACCTACAACATCTACTATGGCGTCAGAGAATTTTGGAAGGACAGACCCTTCCGAACCGGCCTGGTGGGGGATAGCTTTTAAAGCCCATTCCTCCCCATTCAGAGTAGCTCCATGGCCCGTCACCTGTAAGGAGGTATACGAAAGGATGGTCGCCACAGGAGTTCTTGTACCACTAGGGCTAGGTTACCATCGCTCGAGTTGGTGTACGCATACAAAAGGTGCCCGTTTTACAGCAACCAGGCAGGTCATACCTTGAATGAGTGTCGGGGGTTAAGGAGAAGAATTTGTAACTTAATTGATGATAGGATCATTGGGACTTTGTGGGGCCCACACACCCTACTAGTACATGACCCTATTATCCCTGGAGAAGGGGTCACCGCTAGTACTCAGATCTGGCAATATGATTTCACAGTCTTTGAGGAATCATACGCCGGAATCTTCTCGACTTTGGCTACTTTGAGAAGGATTAGACCCGTGGAACCTGCCCACAAGCCCGCACCACTGGGGCCCAACAAAAATAAGTTTTGCCTGTGTCATACAGGAGCTTTGGGGCACGACATAGAAGAGTGCCACGAATTCAAACTTGAACTCGAGTATAAGATCAGTACATGAGAGATCTTGGTCATCCTACCACCACAGTATTGAGACGAAAGGAAAATGAGGGAGCGGGTTAGTAAGGACAGCGACTCGCGAAACTATATTTTTGCATAGATATTAGGTGTCCACATTTTTTGCACATAAAAAGTTGCCCGCTCCCCTATAAATATTGTAAGGAACCGTGCCGACCTGACGTCCCTATGGAGGGATACGCGGGAAGCCCTAGCCGGGCCTCGTCTGGGGATATCTTTAGCAAGGTTTAGCCTAAAGGATATTCAGAGAGCATATATATCCTTCTTTTGTAAAACGAAGTACGATAGGGTCTGATTTCCCCTGGTTGGATACGTAGGCAGTCTACGTAAGACTCGTCACTACATAATATAAATTATAATTCCCCCTATTTGTTTAATTTCTGTAACAGGGAAAGGTTTGCCAAAGTAAATAAACCATAAAGCCCATTAAACCAAGCTCTACCCAAACATCAAAGGCCCATAAACATCCGAACCTTTAGAACAAAGGATCAAAAGTATTCAAGCTTGATATATGACTTTATGTGCTGTGTGCGCTTTAAATAACAATATGTGATATTTTACCTTTATATTTTGTGATAAGTAACTAACTTTGTCTACCGTTGAGTTATTCTTGTCTTATAGAATAAGGCCGATTAGCGTAATCAAAAACCTGCATACTTCACAAGATCCAAAGCCACATTAGCATCCCTCGATAAAGGAAAAGAGAAGATGATCGGTACACCCGATAACAAAATGAGCTCCCCAATGCCCGATCACTTTCCCATATACCCACCAGGAACCATCCCACCTCCACTAATCTCCACCAACCCAAACCATGCCGGTCCTTCCTACTGCACTCCTCCACCAACAAAATATACTCAAATCCCAGGAACCACTCAAATTTCTTAACTGCCCCCTTCCTTAACACCGTGCTTTTTTCTACCGCCTTTTCATTAATCCGGCAAGGCAAGTAGGTGCTCCAGCTCCACCAACTAGACAGACCACCACTGCCCCGCTTAACCATACCACCCATCAAGTATCATTCTTCACTCCCAACATCCTAAGTGAATTCTCCCCAGGGCATAAAGAGGTAGGTCATTATGAAGAAATGGAAAAGGCTTGGAGGGCTGAACAAGATAAGCGTGAAAGGGATATGGAAAAGAAGATAGAGGAATTATTGGAGAAATCCAACAGGTCCGCAAGGAAGGCCACAGGTGTAAGATACGATGACCTGTGCATGCATCCAGATTTTGACTTGCCAGAAGGATTCAAAATCCCAAAATTTGAGATGTTCAGCGGGACAGGGAATCCTAAGGCACACCTCCAATCCTACTGCGACCAATTGGTTGGAGTAAAGAAATATGAACCTCTAATCATGTAACTATCCAGTCATAGTCTGACCGAAGAAGCCGCTGAGTGGTTCGCAACTCAAGATATGCGTCAATGGCACACCTGGGAGGACATAGCAGAATCCTTCATTGAAAGATTTTGCTTTAATGTCGAAACAGTACCTGACCGCTATTACCTTGAAAAAGTCAAGCAAATCAACGTAAAAACTACAGGAGTTTGCAAAGAAAGACGGAGGGTCGAGCTCCGTATATAGCCACAGATGTGGGAGGAGAGCTAGTCTCTATGTTCATTAGATCCCAAGAGCCTGATTTCTACGACAGAATGTTGTCCATGGCTGGGAGACCGTTTACTGAGTTGGTCAAAATAGGAAAGGCCTTAGAAGATGGTCTCAAATCTGGGAAAATAGTTGTTGTCTTCAATAAGGAATCTGGACAAGATACTGCAGGAATCTTTCACAAGAAGAAAGAGGACGTGGCAAGCATATTCCACATTCCGAACCCAAGCCCAAAAGAACCACAATCCTCCCACATGACTACACCCCTCATAAATTATCAAACACCTGTGTCTTACGCACAACCAAACTTTACCATAACTCTGTACCAACTTACATGGCTCCGCCTAATGTTCGAGTGTTTGCTCCCACTTACCCAATACCACCTCAAAAAAATTACTGCCCACTACCGAATAACCCACCACAAGTATATCAACCACCTCAATATTATCAAAATCAACCACCACCCCCAGCATGCAATGCTCCACGTCCTGCTTTCGAGAAAAGGGCAGTAAGAGAATTCACAACACTTCTCAAGCCTAGGGCTTGGCTTTTCGAAAGACTATTGGCTGCAGGCTTGATCCAGAAGGTCCCCCCAAAGCCAGCGCAGCCGGGGAACAGATTTTACAAGGCTGATCAGACTTGTGCCTATCATTTTGAAGGAAATCAGCACAACACAGAAGATTACATAAATCTCTAGCACAAAATCCAAGATCTGATCGACAAAAGGGAAATCATTTTTGAAATCGCAGCTCCTGATGTGAACACAAACTCATTGCCTAACTAATGGAACAACAGAGTCCACATGATTGAGAGGAATGAAGACTGGGAAGCCTGCAGAGCATTGGTCTCCAAAGTAGTTGAATCCCTGGAACAAACAGTGGCTTTCCTCACGCTCTAGGAGTGCCCCAATTTTGAGGTTCTGATCCGAGCGCCAGGAGCCACAAAAGCTACATCAAGGTTCAGAACCTTGATTCCAGCACCCGCGGTAGCACTGACAGCACAACAAATTGCTCGCACACCCAAAGACCCAATCATTATACAAGCATCCATGGCTCGAGACATGATTCGCTTGGGGAGGTGTTACACTACTAAAGAGTTAGCTTAGAATGCTACAAGGAAATAAAACACCCAAAAGAGAGCAATAACTAAAGGAGAAGCTAAAGATTTCTGGCGCTGTATGTAACTAAAAGACTACTCCATCGTTGAGCATTTGAAGAAAACACTGGCACAAATATCGATGTTGTCATTACTAACCAGATCCCCATCACACAGGCAGGCCCTCATGAGAGTGTTAGACGATGCACACGTGCTAACTGGTATGAGCAGTGAGGACTTGGATAGGTTGGTAGCCCACGTCATCGGGGAACACAAAATCTGCTTCTCAAAAGAGGAATTGCCAGTAGAAGGAACCTCTCACAACAGAGCTCTTAACATCACCGTGGAGTGCGGTGGCAAGGCAATAGGGAGAGTGCTTGTAGACAATAGATCAGGCCTCAATATCTACCCCATCACTACACTAACATAGCCCAGCTATGATATGAGCAAAATCCGCCAGAGCAGGACGAACGTCAGAGGGTTTTGATGGATCCCAAAGTGATTCCCTAGGAGAAGTAGACCTACATATCCAAGTTAGGTTTGCCTCTTTCACAGCAGAATTCCAAGTCATGGCGATCACAGCCAACTACAATATGCTCGTGGGAAGACCCTTGTCACGACCCGACTAGGGCCATGACGGAACTCCGAGGCTAACCACCGAGCACCACTCATCGCTTTCAAGAGATACTTCTTATGCACATAATCATGGAAAACTATTATCATTTGAAACATATTCGCTTTATACATGAGCCCTTTCGGCTTATCAAAAATATATATATATATATATATATATATATATATATACATACATACATACGATGAGAAATTGTGAGACCATACTACCCACTACTACGCATCTACGAGCCTCTGCCCCAGAGTCTTCGAACATAGTGACGGACAGACCCCGTCATGCCCAAAACATGAATATATACATCAAAAGAATAAGTCAATGGCACCTCCGAATAACGGGGTGCTCTCAATCGACTAATAGCTCCTACGAGTCGGATCACCTTTTTCTAGCCTATGGGCATGAACAAAATCCAAAGAAAACGACGTCCACGAACAACATTAACCGAGTATGTAAGGCATAAACAATAATGAAACATCAATGAAATGAGGAGGCATCAAACGAGGAGCAATCAGAACGTATCGTGAATCATAAAAGAAATAATGCATGCTAGCTTACTTCATAATCATCATCATATCATGTATGCATAAATATATTCGCCCGACCATATAGGTACGTTGTGATAATCACTAGCATTAAACCTCCCGCGTCCGGGGTACCATCTCATGCCGCCCACCTTGGTGTCTCGCCCATGCCATTTGGCCATGGTGTACGCCCGCCCGCCTTAGCGGTGTCTGCCCGGCCATATAGACACGGTGTAATGTCATCATCATATGCTCATCATAATACACTCATCATAATATATTCATCATAATGTACTCATCATAATATACTCATCATAATGTATGCATGGAAACTCAAGGATAACTATACTTATCGGGGTGACAAGGTCGTGAACCCCCGATTACATTATGGAGCATTCATAGGTATTCGCTCACCTTGAAGGAATTAGCATATAAGGTGAGTGTATATAATGATCAACATCAATGGATTATAGATAGCATCATTAGCTTTATGGGAACATCATATCATGGACTCTAGAATCTTCGGACTTAAGCTTATCATCATCATTATCATACTCATAGAGTATCTCTTATCTCATATGGCTATTCATGAACAAGGATTCTTAGTTTTCTTGAAGATAGGAGATTCATGAAGAAGGAGGATATTCATGCCATAAGATTCATGCCTTAGAAAGAAAGGACTAGCCTCACATACCTTTGTCGTTTAACTATTCTATTGCTTGCTCGTTCTCCTTTAATGCTCACGTCTTTACCTTCAAGAGAATTCGCATCGACATTAGCTAAGCAATTACAAAGACGTGCTTACTAAAGCTAGAGAAAATTGGGCAGCATTTCCTTTATTTATACAACTTTCCTCATATTCCATAACAACTTCCAAACATCCATAACATCCTTCATGATTTTGTAAATAACAATCATCATTTATCTACATTATCCACATTTCACATATATATATATATATATAATATATATATATATATATATATATATATCTATATATATATATATTATATATATATGTCATTCATAACCTACTTACAATCACAACATCTCCATATTCATGATTCATTCAAAACTATGGCTCATATATATATATATATATATATATATATATATCTATATTCTTCTACAATCCAAGTGTTTCAACTCTCAATACCTTAAACAACATGAAAAGATCATATAAACTCACCGTAAAGTGTAGGAATAAGCTTTGAGTAGAAATACTTTTCTTGCATCAAAAACCCTAGTTCACTTCCAATGGGATTTCTTGACTTTAATGGGTTTCACACTCTTGATTTTTGTTGGTTTGATGAAGTTGATCGTCAATTTTCCTTGTGTTCTTATGGATGAAGAGTAGAGAGAGTTCTAGAGGATTCTAGAGAGAAGTGGAGTAAGAAAATAAAATGAAAATAACTTGGGTCTCCTTTTTAATGACTTAAAATCTCGATCCGTATGTTATATTTATAGACACTTATGAGGTCCCAAGTGACCGTGAAAGGACCTTCTCTCTCGTCTCTGTGACCATTATACCGCACATTATACGGTTTGTATAAATTTATACGGTCCGTATCAGTGACCGTATAATCCCACCAAGGAGGGACCTTCATCATATGGTTCTGCGGTCTATTATACGGACCGTATAACATTATAGACCGTATAATCGACCGTATAACAAACTCACCGATCTTATTCTCGTCACTTCGTTTGATCTCCGATCCTTATGGAACCTTCTTAACACTTGTTTAGCACTCATTAACAATCTAAGGGTCGTTATAACTCTTCTCCAAACGTCATTAAACTTTCATTAATTCGATACTCGAAATTCTTGCCCGACACACAGATATAACTTGCTTTCCTTAACAACTTTCTTCCCTTATTAAATGTATTTGAAATCTCGATTATCATCAATTGCTATTTCTTACTTATCAAAACATCGTATACCTCGTGCCTTCGTTAGTCTACTCACCGTACGTTAACAGGAAATATTTGAGGTGTAACAACCCTAGATACACTTCACCGGTGCAGTCCATCAACTCGTAAATGCCATAAAATTCGAATGACAGGGACAGAAAATTGTAGTAGCAACTGAGAAGGATATTCAGAAGCATCCTTAAAACATCATTCTTGTGATCAAAGGAAGTCTTCACTTATCAAACTTTCATGTGGTGGAATACGTTTGCGCTACTCATGCGGAGGAAGAGGTCAATAAACCTATGCCATACAACAAGATAACTGCTTCCACCAACAGAAGTGATTTTGAAACAGAAAGGGTCTGGAAGGGACCTCGAAGGCATAAGAAAGTGTGCCAATAAAAGAAAATTACCACTTCGGTTTATGCTCCAATCAAGACGAGCTCAAAAGGCTATCAAAAGAGAACCCAGTAACAAGGAGTTTATCTCATCCAATCTATATACATTGAAAGATGCCGATCCCGAAGAAGAAACAAGGCTATAACAGCTCCAAGAAGAGGATGCATATCATTGAAGAAACTACAACACAACACTCTCGACCGGTTTCCTCAACAATGGACATCTACCTCTCTACTTTTAACGGATTTTCCTTAAAACCTTCTAAAACCCAACATAACCGATAGAGATGAAGAACGATAGCCTTTTTAAAATTACTTCATGATGTTAAAAATGGAAATTGTCCAACGTTGTTCCGAACTAAGACCACAGTTGTAATCGATTACTCTTGAATTAATGAAAAGCCTAAATCTACATAAAATTTTGTCAACCTTGATCGCTAATAATAATGAAAAGAAGTAATGGATGCGTAATAATAATAAAACAATAAAAAATGTCATGACATGTCGTGAAACGAACGAGGAAAAGTATTGTACCAATGTAGAATACAAAGTACGATGAATCGACAATGATGCCGCAGGGCTCGGTAGAAGATTTGGAAGAATTAGAAGGTCTTGAAATGCCAAATTCCTATTCCGATGTTGATCAACCTTTGACGAAGAGGATGTCAAGGTGACACGAATTAGTGCTCACTTGGGAGCTCCATAGAAAGTTTTGCCTCATAAAAACTCTCCGTCGAAGGATATATGGACGTCTTCGTCCGGTCATACGTGAATACGCCAGAAAAAATTCGCCAACTTGGCCCACATATTGCCCACGGGCGAGCTTATTTTCTTCAATTTGAACAAACAAAAGACTTAACATTTAAGAGTATTTCAACCTTATAAGGATAAAGGACGAAGTAGAGAAACAAATCAAGTCCGGAATAGTGGAGGTGAAATTCCCACTGGGTGGCCAGCATAGTGCCAGTACCCAAAAAGGACGAAAAGATTCGAATCTGTGTGGACTACCGAGGTCTCAAACAGGCCAGTCTAAAAGACAACTTTCCTCTCCCAAACATCCATATTCTAATAGATAATTGCCCCAAACGAGCTGTAATCATTCATGGATTGTTTCGCCGGGTACCATCAAATACTCATGAGCGAAGAAGACGCTAGAAAGACAGTTTTTATCACCCCCTGAGGAATCTACCATTACAGGTACGCGCCGTTTGGCTTCAATAATGCGGGTGCCACATAATGAGAGCTATGACTACCTTGTTCCATGATATGATGCATTCGTGAAATTGAAGTATATGTAGACGATGCCATCATAAAATCAAGGGAAAGTCGAGTATACCGTACACTTGCGTAAGTTCTTCGAGCAGTATTCGCAAATTCAATCTAAAGTCGAACCCCTCGCAAAGTGCGCATTTGGAGTGCCTGCAGGTAAGTTGCTAGGATTTATATTCAGCCGTAAGGGTATTGAACTAGACCCTACCAAAATTAAAGCAATTCAGGAGCTACCGCCTCCAGAAACCAAAAAAGAAGTCATGAGCTTCTCGGGGAGGTTAAACTACATTGGACAATTCATAGCCCGCAATCGTGATTATAGAGCCAATCCTTAAATTACTCAAGAAGGACGCTCCCACAAATTGGACGGAAGAATGCCAAGAGACGTTTGACAAAATCAAGAGATACCTTTCAAATCCTCCCGTCTTGGTGCCGCCTGCAACGAGTCCCTCACATTCGTATCCCACAAGACGTAAAAGCTTTCGTTGCATACTCGCCCGCATGATGAAGAGGCAAAAAGGAACATGGCATCTACTATTTGGAGCAAGAAGTTCACTTCCACGAAGCTCTAAGTATACGCTCGTAGAGAGAAAACCTATTGTGCTCTGACCTGGATTGCCCAAAAATTGAGACACTACCTATCGGTGTTTACCACTTACCTCATATCTAGAATGGATCCACCGAGATACATTTTTCGGCAACCGATGCCCTTAGGAAAAGTGGCTAATGGCAGATGCTACTGAGTAAATTTGACATCGTGTACGTAGCACAGAAGGCAATTAAAGGACAAGCCCTAGCTGACCTACTAGCGTAAAAGTCCCGTCGATGATGAACTTGAACCATTACGAACTTTCTTCCCAGACAAAGGAGTGATGTCTATGGAAGAAGAGGTGGCAGGACTATACTCAGATTGGAGACTATTCTTCGATGGAGCGGTCAACTACAAAGGATTAGGCATTGGGGCAATGTTGATATCAGAAATAGGACAACACTATCCAATGGCCGC
>NC_081353.1:17710466-17816045 GCF_029784015.1 Lycium ferocissimum
CCGGGGGGGCCCCCCGGGGAAGGCGGGCAAAGGCCCCCCGGGGCGCCCCGGGGGCGAGGCTGCGGGGATAGCGGCGTGAGAGATGCTGCGTATCTCCCGAGCACCGAGGATCGGCGGGATTGAGACCGAGGCGCAGAGGATGTGGCCCGACGCGACACAGCACTAGGTTACTTCGGTCGAGACCGTGCGAGGATACTGTGGCTAGGGTCTTACTTCGTCCGAGATGCCCGACGGTACCCCGGTGGTCTGTTCTCTTGCTACGGCGGAGGTTCACGGACCGAGTTGTGGTACGGACCACGGCGAGAGACACTACTCGGAGTAGCACGCGGTGGCTATGGCTCCCGTCGGTGATGCGGTACCCGGCTCACAGTGATGATCTTGGGCCCGTGGAGGCTGTATGATCGTGTCCCCGATCGAGGACACTTGTTGGGAAGTTCGAGGAGTGCAGAGCGCGGTTTTCGATACTTACACTAAGGACGCTTATGAGTTTATTCTAGATATGCATGAGTTACTACATAGGATAGGGATTGTGGAGAACAACGTAGGTTGACTATGTGTCTGCAGGCTTCGCGGCGGCAGCGAAGACTTGGTCGAGTATTTTGTGCTTGCGGTTTGAGGGTTCCCTCACGCCCGACTTGAACTCGGTGCAAGGCCTTAAGCCGAAGTATGTGCCGTCTTTGAAGAGAGGCACGTAGGGAGGATTTACACATTTTCGGCGAAGGGGGTATGGTGTGGAGGCCTATGTGACTCGTTATTTGTATACGGCCGGGTCCAATCCACCCTGCGATCCTGCCTGGCCTAACGAGTTGGGCGGCTTGTTAGTGGGTTGGTGGGTCACTCTTGGATTCTTGCCTTCGGATGGAGGCCATGGGGAGCTTCTTTCCGAATCGTCGTGGAGCTTGCTTTCTTTGGTTGGTAGCTAAGGCCGTGCATTTGGAGGTAGTGGTGACAAGAGACGCGTCGGTAAGGAGTTATGGTGGTTCTAGTTCGAGGGCGCCGGTGGATCTTAAGCGGTATCGGCCATATTCGGCATACAGTGCCTCGGCTTTGCGAGGCTACCTCCGGTGAGCCACCCGGACGAGAGAGAGCTTCTGAGAGTTCATTTTCTCGACCGGTAGACAAGGTTGTTTCATCGGGTCCTCAGCTTCAGTTTATCAACCTTCGTCCCTCTACAGTCTGTTTTTATGTGGAGGGATTGGTCATGTAGGAAGTGTTCCGAAACCCGGGGGGGCCCGGGATTATCGGCCATAGAGGACTCGCGACATCGTTTGGTGGTCGGTGGTGCTTCTCGAGAGGACGACGCTCGGTCGAGGCCACGGTGGTTCTCGAGGTTCCGAGTGGATCCCCGAGGGGCGGCTAGGGAGTGGGTCCCGGAGTGCGAAGGGGATCTCGGGGCGGACGTGGTGGGGCCCGGTGTTTACTCGTTCTGGGTGGCCGGGTAGAGGCCTCGGATGCGCATTGTGCCGATTCGGTACGGTTGCATAGTCATAGAAGCAATATACATTGTTATATGGTTATAACCTTAACGTTGAACACCCTTGTCACAAGCAAGTCGTTTGGTGCGATGGTAAGGGTGTTCATACTGCGCCCTATTTTTGACAGACTTTTGAAACCACAGTGCACACACTTTATTAAGTACAGATATCAAAATCCTACAATTACTTAGAGAGCTAACCAATATTTTGGGTGATAATCTTACTAAAATAAACTTGAATAATTAATTAGTTTTAATTTGTCTAAAATTCTTTAATATTTGTTAAGCTCCTTAATATTATGATTTAAAATTTAAATCAACATAGAGTTATTTATATGAATAAATTATTTTTCTAAAACGTGTTGTTATATAGACAATAAATTGTATCTATAATTTTACCAACACGAAATGCACTTTGAAGGGTAAAACAATCGGTCACAATTTTGCGTCAAATTTCATTCTTTAAACCGAAAAAACATAACGTCAAACCCAAAGCCAAAATTGTAAAGTTTTTTTTTTTTTCTTATATCGTGTGATCTATCTTTACAAATCTAGATGCACTAGTCATTCGGCTAATATTTCACTTTATACAGTAGTCCGTATATTTTCATTAATAAAAGCAACGCAATTGGAACAAAAATGAAGGTTCTCGATAAATTTCTACTATATTAGAAGCACCGGTTGGTGCTTCTTTCGTCGTCCGTCTGTGGACCCCCCCCCCCCCCCAAACACCAACATAAAAAAAAAAAAAAATTTGGCCCATATTAAACGAGGCCCTAAAAAAAAAAAAATTATGGGCCCCATATTCAACAACATTTAGGTAAAAAAAATTGTGGGCCCCATATTAAACAACATCCGCATTAAAAAAAGTGGAACCCACCACATCCAAACTCACGGGGAAAAAAAGTGGACCCCATATTAACAAAATCAGCGAATATTTAAAAAACAAACAATGTTAAAAAAATGCGGCCCCATATTAAATACGATGCGTATTCATAGCAAACACTAATATAATAAAGTTTTAAATACGAACACAAACTACAATGTTATATTAATCGTGTTTTGAGCATAGTATCCCATATTGACAAAATCAAGCAATATATAAAAAAAAAAATGAATCCCATATTAAAAAAATAAACAATGTCAAAAAAAAAAAGTCTGGACTTTGTATTCTTAGCAAACACTAATATAATAAAATTTTATATACGGAGCACAAATTACAATGTTATATCAATCATGTTTTGAACATAGTAAAAATTGTAAAAAAAAAAAAAAAAATGTGGGCCCCCATATTCAACAACATCCAGTATTAAAAAAAATTGTAAAAAAAAATTATGGCCCCATATTAAACAACATCATGTATAAAAAAAAAGTGGAACCCACCACATTCAAACTCACGGGGAAAAAAAAGTGGACCCCATATTAACAAAAACGCATATTGAAAAAAAAAGTGAATCCCATATTTAAAAAAACAAACAATGTTAAAAAAAATATGGGCCCCATATTAAACACGATGCGTATTCAGCAAACACTAATATAATAAAGTTTTAAATACGGAAAGCAATACATGTTATATTAATCGTGTTTTAAACATAGTATCCCATATTGACAAAATCAAGCAATATATAAAAAAAATGAATCCCATATTAAAAAAATAAATAATGTCAAAAAAAATAGTGCGAGACTTTTGTATTCTTAACAAACACTAATATAATAAAGTTTTAGATACGGAAAGCACAAATTACAATGTTATATCAATCGTGTTTTGAGCATAGTATATATAAAAAAATAAAATAAAATTTGGCCTCATATTAAACGAGCCCATAAAAAAAATTGTAAAAAAAAAAATTGTGGCCCTATATATATTGACCCCATACTAAACAGACATCAAGCAATATATAAAAAAAAAAAAGTGGAACTCACCATCTCCAACTCACGGTAAAAAAGTAGACCCCGTATTAACAAAATCAAGCATTATCAAAAAAAAAAAAAAAATTGAACCCCATATTCAAAAAAAATAATGTCAAAAAAGACTTTGTATTCATAGTAAACACTAATATAATAAAGTTTTAGATACGGAGTACAAACTACAATGTTATGTTAATCGTGTTTTGAACATAGTATATATATATATTAAAAATAATGCAAATTAATAATGTCTAAAAAAAATGCACCCCATATTAAAAAATCAAACAATATTCATGTAATTTCCAAAGTATCTCATTAAGTCAATAATAATGGATTCATTACCGCGTGCGTATCAATCCATTAGTGGGAGCAAATGAAATTATTGTACGATAACATACTTAAAATACTTATATATTAAAATAAGATAGAATTTAATTACTTTTTCATTTTTTCCTTACTCTAATAAATGTGAAAATAATTGTGGGCCCCATATTAAACACCATGCGTATTTGTAGCAAACACTAATATAATAAAGTTTTAAATACGAGCACAAACTACAATGTTATATTAATCGTGTTTTGAACATAGTATCCCATATTGACAAAATCAAGCAATATATATAATAAAAAAAAGTGAATCCCATATTAAAAAAATAAACAATGTCAAAAAAAAAGTACGGACTTTGTATTCTTAGCAAACACAATATAATAAAGTTTTATATACGGAGCACAAATTACTGATGTTATATCAATCGTGTTTTGAACATAGTGTGTGTGTGTGTGTGTGTGTGTATATATATATATATTATATATATAAATATAATACAAACTAATAATGTCCAAAAGGGTGGGCCCCATACTAAACGACACCAAGCAATATAAAAGATAAAAATAAAAAAAGAAGAAACTATATAAAGCATGGGTTTAGACTCGTTTAATCGATTGCCCTTTTAAAAAAAAAAGGAAGAAAAAAAAGTGGAACTGACCACATCCAAACTCACGGAAAAAAAAAATGGACCCCATATTAACAGAATCAAGCAATATTAAAAAAAAAAAAATGTGAATCCCATATTAATAAAACAAACAATGTTAAAAAACAAATGCTTAGAAAATCAAACAATTAAATCAATAATAATGGACTCTTTAGAATAAGGAAAAATTAATTTCTACTTTGTTTCATTTTAAACATGTAAAATTAATTTAATAATTTGAATTAGAATTATCTAAATCAAAATTTGATAAAAAATAATAAGTATTTTACACCGTTAAATTAATCGAATTAAAATTGAAAGTATCAACCGATATTCAAAATATTGCTATTGTTTTATGCGAAAGAGAGGAAAATAGTTTCTTTTTAAACAAGTCTTCTCTTTTAAAAGGTATTAATAAATTTTTAGCAAACACGAATAAAATAAAGTTTTAGATACGAGAGCACAAACTACAATGTTAAATTAATCGTATTTTTGAACATATATATATATATATATTATCATTATCTAAATACAACTACATATACATAGATACACTATAATCCGAAGTGTTGGGCCCGTGCGCAGCACGGGCATAGGCCATCTAGTTATTTGATAGAAATAGATTTTGGGATCTTTCATGGCAAAATCGCTAGGTTGAACAAGATGATAGTGAACCCGCTCATTGAAATTTTTTTGTTATTTATTTCTTCAAATTTTGAACACCCTTGATAACATTTTTAGCTCCGCCACTGCTGTAAATCTTCAAAATGCAACAAATAGGTCCCAACTTTATTTTAGCAACAACAAAACAGGATTAAAACAATTATGAAATAAAAATAAAACATCTTTTACCATGAAAATAATAGTTAAAAAAGCCTCAGATATTACACTAGTCGAGACATAGAAAATATTATTATGATGTGGTTGTGAATCAAGAATAATAAATATTTATCTATTGTACTAGCAACTGGTGTATGTCCATATTTGTTAAAGTACCTATTATTGTATACACTTATTTTCTTAACTCCTTGAATAAGTCAACTAGTAATTTTTTTTTTTGAGATAATTATACCCTATGTTAATTAGGGTAACAATGCTATCAAAATTGACCCACATTTTTAAATCTTACAAAAAATGACCCAAACTTTTTCTCCGACCGCTTGAGCGTCATACCCCTCCCTGCTGCACTTCCCAACCTCCGCCACCGTGTTCACTGTCTTCCCCTATCGCCGGCTAGTCAACTTCTTCCACCACCGACAGCCTGAGCATCGTACCCCTCCCTGTTGCACTTCCCAACCTTCGCCACTGTCGTTCACCGTTTTCCCCCATCGTCGTGCCGGTGCAGCGAGTCAACTTCTTTCACTACCGACCGTCTGAGCTAGATCTGGCCAGAAATTACCTAGCCCTAGATCTAGATCTATCAGAATACTTATCGAGGTGATGGTAGAGTAGCCGGTGGTGGAGCGCAGGTGGCGGAAATGAAATTACTGGTGGCGGGGGTCGCCAGAGATGGTTGAGGTCGGTGATGGAGAAACCGATAGGTGCAGGGTAGTGGATGTATAATAGTGTATATAGGTGTATACACCCCTGTTATACACTATTATACATTTTTATACACCTATATACATAATGTATCTTTCTTGTATACTTATGTATATAGGTGTATAAATATGTATAATTCTTATTCAAAATCAGTCCAGGTCTATATTTATACCCACTTATACAATATTGTATAATTGTGTATAAATATGTATAATTGCGTATTTTCTTGTATAGTACAATTAATTTTTTTTAGTGTATATACCTACACACTGTACACCTTCAAACACCTATATACATAGTGTACTTGTCTTTTGTGTACAAGTATATAACACTATATAAAAGTGTTTTTGGGCCAGAGCTTTGCAATGTAAGTTTTGAGTTTTTTTTTTTTTCAATATAAGTGAGCAAATTATATATTTTTTAAATTTTTCCATTTTTTTTTTACCGTATTAGAAGAGCTAGTCAATCTAGTGGATCGACATGGCTGCTTCTAACCAATGGGGCATTATTAACTTTTGACAACATTTACCTTGGAAATAATACATTATTTTTCACCTTTCCTTTCTACTTGGTTCTAAACTCTTCTAGATCTTCTTTTCATTATTTTCTTCAATAAAAAATGTGTTGCTAAATATTTAAAAGATTTTATATCTACTATCTATTAATAAAAATACAAATAAATTACATTAAAGTGTAGGGAATTAATACTTATAGTCACTATATTCTATTAGGTAGGTTGTGTTCATTTTTTATTAATAAGTTTCAAGACATATGTGTTTCAAAAATATTTATTTTCTATTTTAATCAAACCTCTGCCTTAAGGCAAATTTTTTTTTTTTTTTGCCTTAAGGCAGAATTTTAAGGCTGACTTTTCACGAAACGTTGCCTTGCAATTTTTTTTTATTTGATTGAGGTGGGGTTCGAGCCCAAATCCTCGAGATATTTTCGGTCACTTTTTTAAGCGAAGGGCAAAAAGTAAAAACCAGCAATTTGAGGGGCAAAAATTAAAGACCAGCGCCTTTGAAGACAATCAGCAAATAAAAAAAAGGCAATAATATCGATTATAATTGACATAAATCACATTACTGATTACATTTTAATTTCTATATAGATGGTGGATATCATTTCAGCTAGTGTCAAATTTGGGGTTTCTTTATCTTTATCATGGTAAAAAATATTGCTTTTTCTTCTTTTAAAATAATTATTATAACCTTCTCTTATTGTTGCTAGAAAGAATACTAGCCATCTGTGATAGATTGTATAGTTTTGCAGTAAAAGCAAAAACGGAAGCATGTTATGTCTAAGGGATGGCAATAGGGCAGGCAGGGCGAAGCAGGTTAAGTCTTCCCATGTTAAGATTTTGCCCTGCCCTGCCTTGTTTAAGTCACTGCCCTATTAAGGTCCCGCCCTGCCCTGTCCCGTTTAGCCCCGCCCCCGTTTAACCCCATTCACATCTTCTTTGTTTTTGTTATTAAAATTAATTAAATACTTTTTATACTTTTACGTCATTTTCAACTTTTTTCTTATTTTTTGCAGTTTTCAAATTTATTAGTTCTACTTTTAACGTTAATCCATTTTGATTTTGAAATTGTTCTCATATGGAATAATTTATAATAAGACTCATTAATATTTAGTTTTAGCTCACATAGACTACTTCACTGTAAGAAGTTACAGTGAAACTCATTATTGGAGGTTTTCATCAGCTGAGATGAAGATTAAAGTAATATAATAACACTCTTGCGTATTTAATTTTAGCTCTCGACATGATTGCAGAAATTAAGTAATTCAGATCATCGATTGTTAGAAAACAAAAGCACCATTAGTAAAAGGAAAAGTTTCCAAGAAGTTGGAGAATAAGTGATCCACAACGTGAAGCATAGTCATATTAATTGTTGCTAAGCAAACACAGTCGACCAAACCTTAATACCAAATGAGTTATGGTTTTGCTAAGCAAAACTACACTATATAAGGTTAGCTTATGAATGAAATTTGGGGTTGCGGGGGGGGGGGGGGAGGGTCATGAAGATTAATTGAGATAAGGTTTAACAAAAACGAAACTGAAAAGAAAAATTTAAATGGTTGCATAAATGGGAGGCCACTGACAGTAAGCTTTTATTTGCCTTGCCCCATTTTGAAAATTTAAGCTTTGACCCGCCCTGCCCTACCCCGCCCCGATTCGTTTAACCTGTGCCCTGCCCTACCCTGCTCTGCCCCGCGCCATTTGCCATCCATACATCTAGTGGTCCTTGTTAGTTTTTAATTCTATTTTTCTGGTCAAACTTTTCTTTAAGGTTAAGTTATGAAATAAATTTCAGCCCTTGAATATATTTTGAGGACAAATGACGAGGTGGAGTCGGGAACTTTATGTGTTCCCGATTCTAAGTAAGGTTTTTGGCCATAGATTTCAAATATTTTATTCTGAGGACAAGCAGGATTCATCCCAGGAAGAAAGATTGGGGATAATATCATAATGGCCCATGAATTAGTCCACTCTTATTCCAGGTAAAACATCTCCGCTAGGTGTATGGTGAAGATTGATCTTCAAAAGGCGTATGACTCTGTGGAGTGGCCCTTCCTAGACTACAATGCATGAGTTGGGATTTCCTGCACAATTTGTGAACTGGATACTTGAATGTGTCAAGACAGTCAACTATACAGTCTTGATAAATGGGGATTCTTCAGTACCATTTGATGCAGCAAAGGGACTGCGTCAAGGTGACCCAATGTCCCCATTTCTCTTTACTATTGCCATGGAATATTTGAGTAGAAGCTTGGCTGGACTAAAACAGGCTAGAGAGTTTAAATACCACCCCAAATGTGCCAGGCTTGCCATTACACACTTCTGTTTTGCTGACGACTTGTTGTTATTTGCTAAAGGAGAGTTAAAATCAGTCACTGCTTTACATGACTGCTTTTTGCGCTTCTCACAAGTATAAGGACTTCAAGCTAACCAAAATAAGAGTTCAATATACTTTGGAGGAGTCAAGCCAACAGAGAGAGAAAATCTTACAATTCCTAGGCTACTCAAGTGGAAATCTTCCATTTAAGTACCGTGGCATTCCCCTCTCTACAAAGAAACTGACACTCATGCAATGACAGACACTAGTCGATAAGATTATTGCAAAAATTGCCTCATGGACTGCAAAAAAGCTCTCTTATGCTGGTAGGAGTCAATCAGTTCAATCAGTGTTATTTGGGATGCAATCATATTGGGCTCAACTCTTTACCATTCCTACCACTATCATCAAGGTCATTTAACCCTATTGCAGAAGCTATCTTTGGTCAGGAGCAAATTCAATCACCAAAAAAGCCTTGGTAGCTTGGAGTAGAGTGTGCACACCAAAAGCTGTAGGTGGACTCAACTTGATAAACATGGAACTGTAGAATACAACAACAATTACAAGAACCTGTTGGGACCTAGCACATAAACTTGGCAAGCTATGGATCCGATGGGTGCATTCATACTATATAAAAGACCAATCATTCTATACTATGCTTGTCTCCCAGCAAGGATGTTGGATGCTTAGGCAAATCTTTGAGGCAAGGAGTAAGTTGGACATCTTGAGCAGTCCAGTAACCACAAGTAAAAGCATCATCAGTCAGTACTATAAACAGCTGTTAGGAGACAATCCCAGGGTCCCTTGGAAGTGTCTCATGTTCAGGAATGCTGCTAGGCCTAAAGCAAAGTTCACCATGTGGCTACAAATTCAACAAAGGCTGCTTACAACAGATAGGCTTACAAGGTGGGGAATTGAAGTGCATACAAAATGTGTTTTCTGAAATCCAGGATAAAACAACTGATCATACCTTCAGGCAGTGTGATTTTGCCAAGAAAGTGTGGAATAGGTTGCTGGAATGGCCACAAAAGCAAGTACCAGATGATGTGAACTGGGAGCAGTTTAAGCAATATGTCATTGCCAGTTCAAAAGGCAAAGCCCAAAAAGCTCAAATCTTCAGGATGGTCTATGCAGAGTTTGTACATGGGATATGGATCGAAAGAAACATGAGGGTGTTTGAAAAAAAGAGTAGAAACTGGGAGAATTTGGCTAGAGAAATAGTAGTAGTATGTAATGTTAGGGCCTCAGATAGAGTCATGACTGCTGTAGCTAGATTACCATTTTAATTTCTGCAATGGGCCTTGGTTAGAAGAGTTGATGTACTGAGATAACAGGCTGTGATAGCACTGTTACGATTATGTATTTTTGCACTTGGTGATTAATAAAACAAGTTAGTTACCAAAAAAAAAAAAGTTGAAGATGGAGTTGTGTTTTATTATACTTTTTGCAAAGAAGAAAAAAAAAGCATTTTATTTAGAAAATGACGAGGATTATGTTGGGGAAAAAGTTCGGACCATTTTTTCCAATTGAATCTGTAAATTTTATAATTGAACACTTTCTTTTAAATTACCCTTCCCCCATGAGCTCCTCTTTTTGCTTCCTTGGTGATTCGAACCCACAACCTACCGTCTGAGCAACCTCACACTTATTCGAAATAAAGTATGAATTATTTCGAAAAAATTAGAACTCGTTTGGCCATGAAATTTTTTCACTTTTTTCCGGAGATTTTTTTCACTTTTTTTTTTTGAACATTAGCATTTGACCATGAAAATTTCAAATACAACTTCACTATTTTCACTTTCGGTTTATGACCCTTGCTTTTGTTTTTCCTTTTTCAAATTTTAGCCTAAATTTTTTATTTTATATATTTTACCGCAATAATATCAGCCAACAACTAGGTTAAATACCCAATTACATTGTTTCTTTGAATATTTCACCGATATTTCCTAATTTGTTTCTTGTTGGTGTCTTGCACTATTTGGGATTCAAGAATGTGACCTGATTCCTTGATATGCACATATGATTTCCGTTTGTTTCCCTACATCTGCCTTACTTTGCAACAATTAAGGCTTGCTTCTAAAGCGTGTGTATCACCTCTACGTCCACATGTGATGCTTTGAATTACGTTGCAAAGAAACAACATCTGAATATAATTCTTGGCGATTGACACTCTCTGAGAGTTGATCAGGTCGAAAAAAATAAGTAGCCTTAAGACTTAACGGACGTAGTTTTATATATTGGATAAAATAATAAGGATTAGAGTGAATGAATGGGGTTTGTATCGAGGAAGAAAATAATAAGGATGACAAATTCGGGTAAATTAGTCAAGTTTGGTGATTTTGCTAGTTTTTAGAAATTGGGGAATTAAATCGTATTTCATATTTTTCAGTTTAGGAATACATCTAAAAATTATTTGCAGAAAATATAACCAAACACAACTTCCTCTTCAACTCTAACTTCAAAATTTTTAAAAAACAGTGAATTGTTTTTGGGTTTTTATTATGGCCAAAAGGCCTACTAAATAATTCTCACGGACAAACATTAATTCTTTAAATTACTGCGTTTTAATTTTTAAATAGTAGTGGTAATGTATTTTATTGAACGTCAAGTAAGGGTTTGGACGAACTCGTAACGTAAACACGGTAGCTCTACCTTCTCCCAAACAAACAACGAGGTACCTCTTCTCTCTCCCTTGGGTTCTTTATATTCGACCCTTTTTCACTTATTAAAATGTTCCAATCGAATTACTTTGCTGCCTATTGCATCAACTATAACGCCCACTTATTGGGAGGGTAAAACATCTTGCCAGTTATTGAGACTGCACTCCGTAAATAGTGGGTTCAGGCAAATATTTGACCCTTTCTTTTTCACTTTTTAATTTCAATTGTTTACTTTGCTAGCTGGTTATTGTATTGGATGAACTATGTGAAACACCTTTTTAGCTACTGACATAAATATTGCCCCCCACCATGTGTTTGATTATTTGCCACACTGACATTTACACCTATTTGGTGAAGTCTGAGTAACCAAACGCTTATTGCTTATTGATAATCACGTAGGTGTAAGTGTGGGGTGCTTTTGTCATAAATAAATATGTTGTAGCAGTAGGTCTAGGTATGTGTTACCATCGCACGCAATACCTTTGTCATGCATTGAATTGGAAATTCTTGTTGGCAAATCGTACAAGGGATCATTTATGCTATATGGTTGTTGGGCGGATTTAGGGTGTTGAATGGGTGTTCCCGGAACCTAGTAACTTTTGCGTGCAGCCTGTATTTGTATTGAAAAATTCAGTAAATATATGAGGAATACGACGTGGGAACCCATTCCCAAAGTGTGTTATTGGTCCAGTGGCAGAAACGAAGCATTTTAAGCTTTGCTGCCCTCTTGGTCAACGGTTTGAATTCTCTTGGTCACCATATAGGTCTTTAGTTTGTCTCTGGGTGGAACCCACAAACTTCAAATCCACAAATCCTTGACCCGCTTCTGATGGGTGTAACTATTGAGTTCAATAATAGACCCGGCGGATTTAACTTAGGCTAAGCTGTGCCATCAGACACCGTTTGGTCTAATCTTTTTCTAACTACACTTACAAATAATATGTGAAAACAAAAATAATCGTAGATAAAACAAGAAGTTGACAACCGGGACATCTTAGCGAAGATCGAGCGCGTCATATCCGTTGTTTAGGTTGCGAGATCGAACCGTCCACTAATCTTTTGAAACTTTTAAGCTCAGCTCTAAACAAAATAAAGGTAGAAGCTATCGAACTCTTGATCTTTTCCATAAAAAGTATCAATGAACCCATTGAGCCTAAAGTTCTATTGGCGTTTTGCGCCAAAAAAGAATTTTTTAGTAATCCTCAATGAGGTTAGTATGAATACACCTCGAATAATGAGGATTTTTTTAGGTGAGTTTTAGGAATATATTTGAATTGTTTTATTATTATAATCTATTTTTTTAAGACGATATTATTTTTATGATTTGTCTGTTTGTTCGCCTTTAAAATTTCGACACCGCTTATGAAACATCCTGCATACGCGCTTGTACAAAAACACATGTATGTTCACCACACTGAACCGTATAGTTTCAAATTCGTAACCTTGCTTTTAGATTGTTGTCCTGAAGTTCCCATCTGATTTGACTTAGTTCTAAATGTGGGATGGGCTAGGTCGTACTTGCTAGCCTCGAAGCTTGGTTGTGCTGAGTTACAGACATATGTACCTTAATTACAAATATCTGTGAGTGCTCCTATTATGATTGTCCCAATCTCTGTGATTAGCAACTGAAAGTCATTGCATATGAACAATCATGGATTGTGAATCACATGCAGGCGTTACTAGGATGATCTGTACCTACTGTGTTGCTAAAATCGGTAAAGGTTCACATGAATTGTTCTTGACAACTGAATGTTTAGGTGTAACTGTTTGCAGCTTTGGCAAGACAGCAAGTGGGGGTACTGGCTTGTCTATATTGAAAAAGAATTTTGCTTTGGGTGGGACATGTATCTTTCCATGGCTAAGATTAGATTGACTTAGTTAAACTAATCATCCCACCACACCCTTTGATGATTATCTCTTTTTTATTTTAAGAACTCAATCACTAAAACTATATCAACATTCATAAGATACCTTACCTTTAAATGACTAACGATAGCCTTTTATATATTTAATAGAATAGAATAGGGAAAAGAGAGAAAGCGAAATTAATTGAAATAAAGACGATGACAAAAGAAAAAAAGTTCTAATACCAATATAGTTGGTTCTGAAACCAAACACCAAAACATATAGTTTTGAAATTAATCTTTGCTCGGAACTTGGATCCAAAAGAAAAGGACCTATACGCATAAAGTCTAAGGAAGTTTAATAGCACTATAAATCAATATTGGTGAATAGTGAATAATGTGATATAAGATAAGACTTTGTATTTATTGTGGAATATATTGCATAACACAGTATAAACTTCTGCCAAAATACCTATATAGATGCAATTTACTAAAATCTACCTTACATCATACTTATCATCTTTATTACATATTCCAATTTTCTCTTATGCTATTTGTGGCATCATAGACTCCTTCCTACATTCCGAACGATGTAGTTATTTGACAAATTAGAGAAAGTGATGTTCCATAAACGTCAGAGCAAACTAACTTGGCTACCTTCTTGCACCCATGTTATTATAACTTTGTGCAACAGGAAAGTGTTGAAACTATTTTTTCCTGTTTCTATATGAAACATTCACTTACGTAGTTATCCATTACCAAGTATTCCATGAAAAGAAGGTTGGATGATATATATTGCGGTTCTTAAGAGGTGTAATTATGAGTGTAATTGTGAATTGACCTTTGGGTTTTTTAAAAACGTGACATCTGGGTTTTCTTAATGAAGATTGATGTTAAGAAGAATGGCTGTTCACCATTCATTGTCTGTTGTAGACAAGGACTTCCATATAAGAATGTGGCTTTTCATTACAAGCCACCAATGATTAATTCTAGAATTCAAAAGGTAAATTAAAAAATTAGAGGGCCACAACCTTTCCAGAAGGACAAATCAAATTTAAATATTTATATTATTTAAAATTTATTGTTAAATAATACTTATTTAAAAGTAGGATATTCAGGTTATTTAGAAGGCTATTTAGGTCTTTCAACTTTTTTATTTTGCGGTTCCAACTTTTGTAATAATATAGATAAATATAGATATCGATCAAATTCTGAAAGTGTTAATTTGCATGAGCAGTTTGTTTAGTTTATTTCACTGGTTTGCCGAGGAAAATCAGTAATGGGGAGACCACCCTTACTTTTTATTGTTTGGAATCTCTATAAATGGATTTTCAGTTGCTCTAATGGATTTTTTGGTTAGTTAAATACAGATGAGGATAGCAGTAGAAGGGTGTATGCATGGAGACTTGGATAATGTCTATGCCACCTTATTGCATTTGCAAGAAGTTCAGAATGTAAAGATTGATCTCCTTTTATGCTGTGGTGACTTTCAGGTAGATACACTTGTTCCTTGTTAACTTTTGACGCATTAGGTATTATTTGATTTTCCCAAACGAGTTAATAATGGATCGCATTTAGTATGTTGTTGTTGTTGTTGCTGTTGAGCTAATAATGGGAATCGGGATTTGGCTCATTTTATTAACATACACCACCCAACAATGATTACACTTGGATTTTTTGTTCTGAATCTTCTATGCATGATTATATGAAATTATTATCCATTCATTGGAAAATTAGGCTTTGGCTCATTCCTTTTAACAGATGCTATTCACTTTAAGAGTGCTTTTCATTTTGAATCTTTCTTCTTTGCTACGACTTTTTAGTGTTTTTTCTGAAAATGGTAGCATTACAACTCTTTAGTGTTTTGGTCTCTCGTATTAACTGATGAAACGAGTAAATAGACAAATTGTGTTTGGCCTTCGGATGTGTTGATTTGGCTGAAATTTTATAACAATTTGATGCATCTAAAAGACCTAAATCCTCAACTTGACTTATATGAACTGAGATATTTTATTTGTGCAAACAGGCTGTTAGGAATGAGAAGGATCTGGAAAGCTTAAATGTGCCACCTAAATACCGGAGCATGAACTCTTTCTGGAAGTATTACTCAGGAGAGAAAGTAGCACCATTTCCTACTGTGTTTATCGGAGGAAATCATGAAGCATCCAATTACCTTTGGGAACTGTGAGTTGGTGCAGTCATTATTGCATGAGATTGTTACCCATGATTGATTATACATTTCTGTACCTTATCTCTTGATCTGGAACTGTCAAAGCATCTTTATCTGTGTTTTCACTTTTATAGCTTTCTTTCACTGGATATTATTTGTGATGATATATTTTTTTTGAGATGGTAACAGTTATTTGTGATGATATATAGTCTTAATAAAAGCTGTTCAATCTTGAAATTAAAATGGTTTGTCAGCTGTCTTATAGTCATCTGGTGTAGTCCATATTATCAGGTTACCTGTGATAGATAGCCGTCTTCTGCAATGAACTATTCAAATTTTGTTGTTCTTGTATTACTTGACATTTGAGTGTCTATTCACTGTCAAGTGCTTACAATATTGACATGAAAGAAATTTAAGAAAGACGTCTTGGAAGTATCGCGAATGAGTTAATGGTCTGTGTATGAAGAGCTTATGTTTGTGCTGTCTGGTGATTGTTTGTTTCAGGTGAACCATTTTGCTTTCTTAATATTTAGTCTCTTGACTTGTGAATTGCTTTCATCTATTTATTTTCATATTTATCACTTTAAAATAAATGTTTAAATTAAGGACATGCAACTTACCGAGCAGAATAGTCGAGGTGCGTACATGTTGGTCGAGACACCGCCATTATGGATATGCCACTCACTACAAGAACAACTATGCTTTAATCCCAAACTAGTTTCGGTTGGCTCCATTTGGACCAATTTTATGCCAATACTCAATAATTCTATAGCACTAGAGGTTCACCTTATTTTCATTTGACATACAGACTTCTAATCTAACTAGAAAGATATCAAGCAATTTGGAACTATAATATAAGTAAACTAACACAACTACGCCTTAATCCCAGTACTCCCTTTGTCCCAACTTATGTGATGCACTTTCCTTTTTGGTCTATCCCAAAAAGAATGCTACCTTTTTATATTTAGAAATAATTTAACTTCAAACTTCCTATATACGCCTTAATGAGATGATTTATAGCAATACGAATATCTATGACTTGTTTTAGACCACAAGCTTCAAAAGTCTTTCCACATTTCTTAAACCCCGTGCCTAGTTAAAGGGCTTACATAAAATGGGACGGAGGTAATAGTTTTTCTCACCTATAGATCTTTTACTTCTATGGCGTTATGTTTTTCACTAGGTTCTCTTGAATTCTAAGAAGTTTTAGGTCTTTGTGGACAACTCTCCTTCATGTGGTTTAGGTCTATCTTGTCCCGTTTTAACACCTTCAATGACAATAGTATCACACCTTTTGGCCGGTTCTTTTGCAGTGTTATCAAAAGCGAAAAGCGCAAAAAAAGCTCTAAGGTCAGCTGGGGCTTTAAGCGCGAAGCGCATATAAAGCGTGGGCTTTAATGAAAAAAAGCGCAATGGTGCAAAAATACAAATATATATATATGTTTAGTCCAAGATTGATAATAATAAGCATGAATAACAAATATATGGACAAAGAAATTGTAAAAATATTAAGATAAAGTGAAATATCAATCATCTAGTGTCACCTCCTCAAGAGAGGCTCATTGGCAAGGAAAAGTATGTCTTAGCCTTGATGACGACACTGAAGCGCACATAAAGCGAGGCGAAGCGCTCAACATGTTTTGAGCCTCGCTTCAGGGCTTAAGCGCGCTTAAAGCGCGCCTTTGATAACACTGTTCTTTTGGAGGTATACGTAGAACATAATCAAATCATCTTAGGCAGCATTTTCTCGAATTATCCTCGATGTATGATATTTGTTCCTTCTGCCGGATGCATTGTTTCTAATGACCTCCTGTCCATCTTAACTTCTGCCATTTCTACGACACCCCTCTTCGGAATATGCAGGAATTTAAAAGTTCAGTATTCACTCCCATATAACAATACTACACCAGCTTTATAGAACTTTTCATTTTACTTTAAAAAAAAAAAAAAAAAAAAAATTATCTGTGGAACTAGCCTTTGAGGAGTTGCAACTTAGAAAAAAGAATAAGGACATTAAGGGTTTCATTTTCTCACAAGTTATTGTCTAGTTTACTTGAGGAACAAAGTGTTGAAACTTGATAGCTGGTTTGATATGACCAGTCATGTTGTATTTCTCCAATACATAATTCATCGGCTTCCTTTAAAATTTGTTTGTTGGATGCATTCTGGATTGTTCTCTCTTCTTCTTGCAAACTTGAGCATGAGAAGGAAATTCTTTTACTGTTCATAGATGAGTTTTTTAGTTATAGTTAATAAAGGGTATTACAGGATGGAACGGTGAATGAGAAATAACATGAAACGTAGTATGATACTTTCCTCAGCTTGCCTACCTAATACAATGGTTGTTTTTGCTTCCAGGTACTATGGAGGATGGGCAGCACCTCAGATATACTTCCTTGGATTTGCTGGAGTAATCAAGTTTGGCAACATTCGTATTGGTGGCCTTTCTGGAATTTATAAATCACACCATTACAATCAGGGTACGTCAGTCCTAGAAAATTTTAACTGGATTTGGATATTAACATTTTTAGTGTTGATGAGTTAGTGAAAGCAACCTTTGTAGGTTTTATCAAATTTCAAGTTGTATTAGTTGGCTAATTCACTGTACCTAACTCCTCTAGATTTGTTACTGAATATAAGTTTCAAAAACTTGAAATTGGATTTATGTGACCGTTATGTATGACAATTGCCTGATATTGACAGGGCACTATGAGAAGCTGCCTTATAGTCAACGGGATATTCGATCGATATATCATGTTCGTGAGTATGATGTCCACAAGCTCTTGCAAATTGAGGAACCAGTTGATATCTTTCTTTCACATGACTGGCCTGTTGGCATCACCGACTGTGGGGACTTGAAAGCTCTTCTTCGTCAAAAGCCTTTTTTTGAGCAAGAGGTAATCTTGAGCAGGTTCAATTTTTCCATCGCTGATATTCCTTGTTTGATAAAGCTTATACACAGATCTGCTTATCCTACTGGAAAATACCATACAACAACAACAACAACAACCACTACGCCTTAGTCCCGAACAAGTCGGGTTGGCTATATGAATCCCCATTTCTTCATTTAAGCTCATGTCATATCATCATCATACTAAATAAAATAAAAGTGAAAAATAAGTTGAAAATATAATAACAATTACATCAATAATAATAATAATAATAATAATAATAGTAACAACAACAATAATAATAATAATAGAAGGCCGTTAACAAGCCTAAAACCTATCCTCAGCTAGTAGCTATCACCTATATGGATCTTTTTCCTCCATTGCCCTATCTTTAGCTAAGTCTGCGTTGATACCAAGCATTTGTATGTCTTTCAAGACCATCTTCTTTCACATGATTTTTGGTCTACCCCGCCCCCTTTTAACACCTTCACTTACCATAGTTTCACACCTACAGACCAGTGCATATGTAGGTCAACTCGGAACATGCTCAAACCATCTGAAGCGACCTTCTCGCATTTTATCCTCAAAGGTGTGCTACTTGTCCCTTTTGGAGAATATGGTCATTTCGAATCTTATGTAATCTAGTATGACCGGCACATCCATTTTACATCCGCATCTCTGCAACACTCATCTTGTGGATATGTTGGACTATAGCAGCCCAACATTCACTACCATATAATATTGTCGGTCTTATAGCTGTTCTATAGGACTTTCCTTTCACTTTAGTAGGCATCCTTCTATCGCAAAACGCCCTGGTAGCACTTCTCTATTTCAACCATCCGATTTTAATCCTATGAGGAACATCTTCATCTCTCACTCCATTCTCTTGAAACGACGAGCCTAGATATCTAAAATGTTTGCATTTTGGCAAGACAATCCCATCTAGGCTCTCCTCAACCTCTCTCTTCTCATGCTGACTAAATGTGCCATGCATGTATTCAGTCTTAATTCTACTTATCCTAAAAACCCTACTCTTTAAAGTGCTCCATAGTTCAAGCTTTTTGTTGACAACCTCGCTTTGTCAATTAACGCAATATCATCTACAAATGGGACCTTACCTTGTATTGTGTTGGTTAGCTCGTCCATAACTAGGGTAAAGAAGTAAGGACTTAATGCCGATCCCTGGTGTAAACCCATTGTTATGGGAAACTCCTAGGTATCACTTACTACTATTTTCACGCTAGTGACGGCTCCTTCATACATGTCCTGTATGACATTACATATTTAATATGAATTCCTCTCTTTTCTGTCACCCACCAAAGGACCTTACGTGATACTCTATCATATGTTTTCTCTAGATCAATAAACACCATGTTTCGGTCTTTCTTCTTTACGGGATAGATATTTGTCAATCTTCTTAGCAAGAATATAGCCTAGTTAGCTTTTTTGTTAGATCGACACTCAAGACTCAGTTGCGAGCAATAGCGTCTTACACTTTCCTATAGACCAATACACAGGTGATTCACCATAGTCCAATCGATTGAGGAGGTTAACTAATGACTGAGTATGAGGTGGGAATAAACAAAATATTCTATGAAGAATCTCCCTTTGATCTCCGCAGGAGGACCGATTAATGCTTATTATCAATACTTGTGGGAGCTCACCCCTATGGCTTTAGCACACACTCCCTCTTATAAGAATAAATACCCATACTATTGAACTATAGCTCCCCTGTACGAGATGAACTCAATAGAGAAGAGAGGATGAGTGCATTTTTCTTTTATATTAAAATAAATAAAGCTTTTTTTAGTTTCCTTGCAACTAGTGACTGGCGAGTCAGAAGCCCTTATAGCAAGTGCTAGCTCTATTTATCCTGTTGGGATTAGAGTGAGGAGTGGAATGGAAGAAAGAAAGTTATCCTTATCTTCTCCTCCAATCGGGGCCCGATAATCCTTGGGGGCTGGTATGTCCTTTTAGCTCTGGTCTGGGGAACGCCGATCAGAGAAAACACTCCTATAGTGTTGATTTGGCAATTTGCGTCTAGTGGGGAGCTTTGCCATCTCAAAGAATAAGCGGATCTTCCCTTGCATGTGGATCTTAAAGTTGTGCCTCTTTTGATGGCGGGTAGCTAGTGCCAACTCTGCTAGGTATAGGGAGGGGCTTTTCTACAAGTCGCATTACTGGTCGATGGCATAATTTTGGAAGCAGTTGAGATGCCTCTGTTGGGGAAACCCTTCCTTGCATTCTTTTATTATATTCGCTTCAATCGCTCCTGAATTGGGGGATTAAAGATCGAAAGACTTTCCTATGCTCTTACTCTATTAGGAAGGAAATTTCCTGGTCTTCACTCTTCGCTCCTAACTGACTAAAAATGTCATCTAGCTCCTTATTTTTTGAACTCTCGGCTTACGCAATGATCGGATCGGAAGAACTCTTTTCAACCGCCCATATTGAGTCATCGGCTCCTTTGTAGATCTACCAGACATAAATCCAAACTGGTTCTCTTTCACTCATGTGTTCCTAAGTGTATGCTCTGTAGCTCTTTCCCAGAGTTTCATCATATGACTCATGAGTTTTTTTTTCTTTTTTCGAGAAGGTAAAATATGACTCATGAGTTTGATGCCATGATAGTTCACAACTTTGAATATCTCCTTTGTTCTTATAAATGGGAATCATGGTACTATGTCTCCATTCATTAGGCATCCTACCGCTTCTTGGTATAGCATTGAATAGCTTGGTGAGCCATTCTACTCCGACATCTCCAAGACACTTCCAAACCTCTATAGGGATACTATCATGACCACAAACTTTTCTAATCTGCATATTTTTCATGGCACCCTTTACCTCTATCGGTCTAATTCTAGGAATGTAGCTAAAGTTTCTATCATTCACCGACATGTGAGGTCTAAAATGTTATTCTGTTGGTTCGAGTTGAACAATTGATCAAAGTAGTCTCTCCTTGATCTCGTTATCTCCTGTCAACACTTGCTGAGAATCATCCTTAATACACTTCACTTGGTTTAAATCCTTACCTCTTCACTTGGTTTAAATCCTTACCCTTCTTCTCTTCAGTGATTGTGATACGGGAGGAGATACGGCCGTACATGGGGGCATACGGACCATATTTGGTACCGTATGTCGAGTCCAATTTTTCTTTTTTCTTTTTTTAAAACCAATAGACCATTAGGTATATTGCCTAATGATGTATTTTTTATTATAGATAAAAGCAAAGGAAATAACAGTTGTGTCTGCTGCAATTGCAGCTACATTATGTCCAAAGTGGAAACTAGCAAGTTTGAAAAGAAATAAAAATCTAGCTCCTATACTCACTACTGCTAACAGTTGTAGAGAATGCCTATTAGTGATCTGTAATGTAACTTTTTGGCCTTGATAATGTTCATTCTGATCTGCAAACTGCCATGCTCCTCTCCTGTGTATGTGCTCAATGTCATCATTTATAGCCTGGTTGGAAAGCCACAAGGGAATTGGAATTGGGTGTAATTACACGGTTTGACATGTTTGTTTGGCCAGGTAATTACCAAGTTAGAGAGGAATTGGGTGTAATTGGGAGGGTGTAATTACACTCACAAATTCTCAAGGCGCGGGGGGGGGGGGGTGTTGTTAAGAATTGAGTGTAATTTCTTTTTTTTCTTCTTTTTATTTAAGTTTCTTTCTTTTTAAATTTAGTTTTCATTTCCCTTATTTTAGTTTCTTTTCTTTTAAGTTTATTTTTTATTTCTATTAATTTATTTATTTTTTTAGTTTTTAAATTGTTTTATTTTTATAATATATTTTTTAACATATTTTTCTTTCTTCTCATTTTTCAACCTTTACTTTTTCTGATTCCATTTAATTGCTCGCATTTCTTATTTCTTATTTATTTCTTCATTTAGCGTAAGTGCGTAACTGATTTATTATAGTTTTTGAAACTACACCTACTAATATTAGTAAAAATGAGTCATTAACAAACTTGATATATAACGAGTGTTGTCATTAAAGTATAATTTCATTGTTGAATGAGGTTACAGACTTATGTTTTTCTTTTCTTTTGAATTATGTTTACTCAAGTTATTTTGGAACTTATTTTATGTTATGTTGGAACTTGACATCAGAGTATTATGTTAAATAAAATTGGATTTCGAATTTATGTTATATTTTCGACTCCAATTTATTTGTTTTAGTAGTATTGACTTGTTATTTCACATTGCATGCCGTTCATTTTTCAATTAGAATTGATATATTATTTTTTTGTCAAACATTTGAATAATGTTATGGAACTATATTTATAAATATTTCTTTTTTCCCAAACATGCGTCCATGATATTCTTACAAAATGTATCCTTTTAGGTTTTTGAATTAATTAAATTAAATCATTATTAATATGAAAAATACATATCAATTATTCTTTACAATATTAGTTACAATAGATGATTATTAATTAATATATTTTCAAGAAACAATATGTATCTTAAATATCTAATTTAGTATCACTTATAAAGGCACATATTTGTCAAATATTAATTTTCATTTTTGATGATTAATTTTTGTTTTTAAAATTTAATCAAACTGTGTAATTACACTTGTCTAGCCAAACAATACGCTTGTAATTACACTATAATTACGTTGTGACAAACAAACAAGCCGTTGTAATTACTAAACTGCGTAATTACTAGGCTGTGTAATTACTACCGTAGTAAAAAAACCAATTCCAATTACCAGGTAGATTTCCAAACAGACCCTTAATCTTCTTCCAATTACCAGGTAGATTTCCAAACAGACCCTTAATCTTCTTGGATCTGATCCTTAAAGTTGGGCATTGCTGTTTGTCCAAATTCAGGTCTATTGTGGCATCCCTGAGAATAGCTAACTAAACACGTTGGTTGGAAAATGGTTAATCTTGTCTCTGCCAGAACCTAACTCCTTTGACAAGGCTTAATCTCAACTTAGGCGGATTAAATCTTCCATCCTTGTCTAATTCGTTCCTTCTTTACATACTTTGAAGGAACTCTTCTTAAGTAAAGCTTGGGCCGTTGGCTGCTTTAAAGAAAATGATATGTGGTTGTGGTGCATTTTGCTTGACCTCGATGCTCAGAATTCCAAAAAGATTTCATGTCCAAAAGCTATCTTCTATGGGATGAAGAGACTTGATTTTCTTCTCGTACAGAGCAGTCTGCTTGTTTTAGGTGATAGTTGATTTTTCCAAATATTTGCAAGCACTTTCTTATAATAATATTAAACAGAATTCCTTTATTTATTATAGACATCATCCTTGAGTACCCTCACATTACAAATGGTTCATGACAGAGGCACACTAAATTTTCTTGAAAATCGCATATCTAAGAGCCTGTTTGGAAGGGCTTAAAAAGAGCAGCTTATAAGCTGAAAATTTTCAGCTTATAAGCCAAAAAAAATAAGTTGGGCTTTTTTTTGGCTTATAAGCTGTTTTCAGCTTATAAGCTGCTTTAAATAAGCTAAGCCAAACGGGCTCAGTTATTTTTTTGGGCTTATTTTAAGCACAAAATGGCTTTAAGCTGGCCAGCCAAACACTCAAAAAGCTTATAAGCTGTTTTCAGCAACTTATAAGCCAATCCAAACGGGCTCTAAGACCCAAGTTCATCAATCTGGCTTACTGTTGTAAAGAGTTTTTAACAGGAACTGGAGATCAAATTACCACAGGTATAGAAGATTGCACTTGCCCAACCTGATTTTCCTGCTGAAAATGTACCCCTTGTTGAGATGTGACCACCACCACAGAATTGTTATCCAGAATCTTTTGAATCTCCTCATTGGCCTTAACCTGTTTCTGCTGATCTATTTGATTAGAGCTAGGCCTGACCACCCATTTTATCTTCTTTCTTTCCACGTTTATCTCTCAGCTCCTTCTGAATTCTCAATTTTTAATAGCAAGAGGATTCAGTTGTTCAAGATAAGTAGTTGTTTGGTTCATTTTATATCATGTGCAAGTATTTCAGCTCTGTACGGAAGTCTTACGTAGTGGGTGCTTTTTTGCCTCCAGGTTAAGTTACTTGTTTTTCCATGACGTGCCTTTCTTGAGGTGTTCAGCAAGACTAAGAGCACTACTATTTCACTGCTTCTTTTTCCGGATATAGTAAACCCACCCCCAAAACCTCCTTCCCCAAGTCAAGAATGGGTACTCTGCTTTGTTCACTTGGTCGCTCAAACAGCCAACACATTTGGTTGGTTGGAGTAGAGTGCTTTACCACTGGAGCAACCTCATTGTTTCACTTGTTTTCTTCCTATCACATTTAATTGGACAACTCCTTGGTCTAATATTTATTATCCTTTGATTTCCTATTATTTTAGTTCTCTTCATTAAGAACATGTGTACATATCTGTTATGTTTACAGAAGTTGTATTTGTCATTTTGTAATTAGTATCTTTGAACCATAAGTAGCGCACATGTGTTTGTACATTCTTTAATTTCCTTGGCCTTGTATCATATTCGTCTTCTGAAGTGTGGAATTATATTTGTTCCATCTTTTCAGTCCCTTAATGCCCTGATAATTTAAGATATGTACTCTTTCAGATAAAGGATAGAACTCTGGGAAGCAAACCTGCTGCAGAATTACTGGGAAAGTTGAGGCCTTCTTACTGGTTTTCTGCACATCTGCACTGCAAATTTTCTGCTTTAGTTCAGCATGAGAAGGATGGTCCTTCCACAAAGTTTCTTGCTCTTGATAAGTGCCTCCCTGGTAGAAAGTTTTTGCAGGTATTTCTCTGCATCCTGTTGTTTATGGAGTCGAGACCTTTTTATAGTTCGCACATAAAGTTAAGGCTGAATGCATACACAAACACTTAAACTTGTCGGAAATTTTCATTTAGACACCTAAACTAAGCCGATAACCTATTGAACACTAAATCTAATCTCAAAATGTGCCTATCAAACATCGTTGGTGACTTGGCAAGTTGCATATTTGTCACCTGAACTTGAGCACGTGATTGCCGGAAAAAATAGAGTTTTGCCTGAAATTTGACTTCAGGCCATTTTTCCAACTTTTCTTCTTGTATGTTTCATCAGAAGAAGAATACACCAGCAAATGATTTTGTGAATTCTTCTTTGTTTTCTTACTGCTAATAATTAGAGATTGGTTATAGAACAATAATACATGCTTTTAGATCTTCTTTTTCTTCAGATTCAAGTGAAATCGCATCTTCCTCCGGCCATCAGACCCCTTCCTCTTATACTATTCCTCTCTTCCTTTTATCCCAAAATCCTTCCCTCACAGTCTTTGAAAACAGATTTATATAACCCCACAAATCTGGAATCTATTGGACTTCGCCGGAAGATATTGTTCAGCAAGATATAAAATTATGTTTTTTCTCAATATCATTCTGCCAGATCTAGGAACACCTTCGTGACCCAAGTCTGTGCCGGAACTATTATTGAGGCTCCAAATCTGAATGTTTTTCTGCTTCTCTGGTTTACTTGTCGGGAAAATAGCCTCATCGGAGAGGAGATTTACAGAAGTCTTTTCAGGTCAACTCAGTCTCTTTTTACTTGATATCTTTGCTGACATGTCCTTTCATCGTTGGTTTTACTTGCCAAATCACAGCAAGTGATTTTCACGCGCTTTAAGTTGTTTAGAATTGTGAATTAAGTGTTCAAATTTGGCTCGAGTTGAAGTGTTCAATAGGTACAACTCTTAAGTTCAAGTGCTCAAATGAAAAAAAAAAAAAATCGGAAAAGTTTAAGTAGCTGCATATGTATTCAGCCTAAAGTTCATGTATTGATTTGTGTGACTCCCTTGTGCTCTATAGGTTATTGAAATTGAGTCCGGACCAGGACCTCATGAACTTCAACTTGATGAAGAATGGTTGGCTATTACGAGAAAGTATAATGCTGTCTTGCCCTTGACAGTGAGGAGTGTGAACTATAAGTACGTACATTTCATAGTTTTTGTTCTTTTATCGTGTTTCATGGAAATCAGCTCGTAACTCCCTCCATTTTGATTGTAGTAATGTACATCTTGACATAGAACAGTGCCGCCAGTTTGTAAGAAATAAGCTGCGGACAAGAGGATCCAAGCCATTTGAATTTGTTCAGACCGCACCATGCTACAACCCTTCTCAACCTATTGCCAATGGTGTATTCCATGGTGATTATCTGTACACCAGGACATTATCTATGCATACTTTCTTTTGTGTCATAAGATGCTCGGTGGAGTCAATTGAGAATCTGGCATAATCATCTAGAATAAAAACTGAGTTTGTCCTGAACTACTTAACAAGCGAGACTGAAATTTGTCCAGTAAAAGCTCACTGTTATCTTCATTTTGAAGTCTTTGAGTACAGTTAAACATAGTACTAGTTCTCATTTTTATCTATTAGTCTATTGCAAGATAGTTTATAGCAATGGATGTTGATTCTCTCTCCTTTCTGTTTCCTTCACAGGTTTCTATAAAAACCCTCAGACAGAAGCTCTTTTACAGTTCCTGGAACTTGAGTGTCTTCTTAATAAAATGCCAGAATCAAGCGAGCCTGCTGCAAGTCCAGCCTCATTTGTTTCGGGATGTAAATGTTCTTCCTCTATTGATCGTAAAGTTATTTGGCCTTGTGATTTATGATCCATTATCTGTATTCAATTGACACTGGTTGAAGTTTTATGTACTACACTCTTTGTTTATTATGACATAGGGAGAGAAGAAACCAGAAGTTCTAACAATAGAAGGATGTGGTTGTCTACATTTTTCTTCTGGAAAAACGATTCTCTGACATAATATAGAGCCACCTTAGATACAATTTAATGGTAATATTTTCGACCATCGCTAAGGATTCAAATAGCTAATGCAAGGCTTAAGCTCAGGTTAGTTTAGGAATACTGCATGTATATTAAGAATTGACAAGCAGAATTCTTATACGTAATCCTTTGAGGAGTAATAGCTTCTGTCCTGAACCCTTACTTTTTACAATTTCTGCAAATATTTAGGTGAGTCATGGTTTATTACCTTTCATAGATTTACTTTCGTTGGTTGATTTTAAAATGGCATTCTCTGCGGCTGCCAGAGACCTTCGATTACGTATTCTGCTTTGAAAACTGTGTATGTTACCATGTATTCACTCACATTTTCTTTTGTCAGCAATGTCATTGTATACCCTATATATGTATGCTATGCAATTTAATTAAGTATAGCTGACGATGTTTCTAGTATAGAGATATCTTGTATGGTAGAGTCATAGCTCTTCAGTCTCCTATTTTTAGTTTTGATGTATATTTATATTCTAGAAGAGGGTTTTTCTACATAACAGTAATCTTGAATAACTTGGGTTGACCTTTACCTAGTCTTAATGCATTTTCAGGTTCATCTGATTACGATAGTGAAGATATACCCATTGATGATGTGGATGATATGGAGGATTTCAAAGAGGATGACCCAGAAGATGCTTAAGAAGGATTAATCTTAAGCTCAGATCTTGGTACTTATTTTTTATCGGTTCCTTATAACAGTCATGATTAATTTATGTCTGACAATAAATTGTTGTAAAAGGCTGTTCCCAAAGAATTACCGCTATAAAGGGTAAATGAAAGCTGCAGTTTTAATGGGCAGCTTCACTTCACAGAATTGTTTTGATATTTGAAACGCTGCCCCTTTTCCATTATTTTTGGCCATTTTTAGACCTTAATATCTTCTACTTGTTCTCACCTTGCTATCCGAACCTTTGAGACAATGAATAGGTGGTGCTTAAGCCTTTGCGGGAGTTGATAACTAATTTCATCACCTTTGTCCGGATCACTAAACCTTTACTGGTATTTGAACTATTGCTGGTTTAATATCGATGGTGGAACGTTATGATTTTCTTGTATTGGGCACAGCTGAATTGCATGTTCTCTCGTAGTTTTCCTAGGTTGTGCACAATATCTTAGTGTTAGGTGGAAGTTGTAGGCAACATCATCACATGAGAGGACATTCTTATAAATGTGCCTCATGAAAGAAAGGAAGTTTCAAATATCTTAGGTCTATTATACAAGAAAATGGGATATTGACGATGATGTCTCACATCGTATTGGTGCAGGGTGGATGAAATGGAGGCTCGCTTCAGGAGTGCTGTGTGATAAGAAGGTGCCACCAAAACTTAAAGGCACGTTCTACAAAGTGGTTGTGAGACCAACTTTGTTGTATGGGGCAGAGTATTGGGCAGTCAAGAGCTCTCACGTCCAAAAGATGAAAGTTGCGGAAATGACAATGTTGCGATGGATGTGTGGGCACACTAGGCGAGATAGGATTAGGAATGAAGATATCCGGGATAAGATGGGAGTGACATCAGAGAAGGACAAGATGCGGGGAAGCGAGGGCGAGATGGTTTGGGCATGTGAGGAGGAGAGACATAGATGCCCCAGTGCGGAGGTGTGAGAAGTTAGCTATGGATGGTTTCAGAAGAGGTAGGGGTTAGCCGAAGAAGTATTGGGGAGAGGTGCTTAGACAGGACATGGCGCAGTTTCAGCTTACCGAGGACATGACCTTAGATAGGAGGGTATGGAGGACTCCGATTAGGGTAGAAGGCTAGTAGGTAGTAGCAGTGTTGATCTATAGTCTATTGTCCTTTGATTCTTGCTACTATATGTTGTTTCTTGTACTTCGATTATTTTATTTGTCTGTGGTAGCTACTGCTTCCTTTTTTCAGACTGCGCTATCATGACTTATTTGCTTTCTTTAGTTTCGTTTTCATTTTGCTTTGAACTGCTTGTGCTTATCTGACATTTTCTCGTCGTGTTTTCTCTTGAGCCGAGGGTCTTTCGAAAATAGCCTCCCTATCTTCCGAGATAGGGGTAAGGTCTGCGTACACTTTACCCTCCCCAGACGCCACATTGTGGGATTTCACTGGGTATGTTGTTGTTGTTGTAGCTGATGACTGTATTATGGTGAATCACAAAAGCCATCCCAATTCTTTTCGTGGAGAAAAGGTATGATCGTAAAAACTCATTTTGCCATGGATCCACTTGCAGAGATTGCTTGGCTTTAAAGATCGATAACTGTGCCCAGCAAAAGGGACCGATATCTGTTTATCATTGGCAGTGCTTCTGGGTCATCCACTGAACTCCAGGAAGGTATATAAATATATGAGTATTTCGGTTTTATGTATGCTTATACTCAGCCATTTAGTTTACATAACTGAATCATAATTGAGTTGGTACTCACCAATTATTGAAAGCAATTGTGTTCCTGTCCTGCTGAAAAGCCGTGTTATGGTTGGCTCTGATTGCTGTTACAGTATTATTGTACTGCGTGAGTTATGATATTATTGGTGGAAAAGTAAATTTGTTTGTATTTTAGCTAGGCATGTGACAACTATGCCCTCTGTCTTTAAATGTATGTGTGTCATGAATCTGTTGTTCAATAAATCTTAGCTTTTGCTGATATAACATGCCAAGTAGATACAGATAATTTTGTGCCTGCTGATGCCTTGTGCTAAGTGATCAAATACACGCGAACCCTTGTAATGGTTAATGATAATTGTATGTGATAAGTTTCGCAAGCTTTTAAGGTTGAGCTAACTATCCTTTTTTACTTTCTTCTTTTATGAAAAATCAGAAGCCGCAAAGTGAAGCCATTAAAAACTGAGTTTATAGTCAAAAGTACAAGTAACAGAAGGGGAAATCCCTGTCCACCTGCCAGAATTAAAAGTCGCTTTACGTTTCAACTTCATTCCCTTGGAGATCAATGTAGATTCATAAGAGGGTCGTGAGTATGTTTGACACTGAAAATGCTAAATACTCGCCTATTTTAATTGATTGCAGCCTAGGTGGATCTACTAGGGAGGGGCAACCAGTTTGTGGATGGATTAGCTAAAATGGGCAGCAGACTCGGTGAAACTGAAGACTTTTTGCTATTTGATTACCCCCGTCTATGTGTATTCTACTATTTCAATCAGGACTTGAAAGGGCAAACTTTTCCATGGTTGTAAGTTGTAGCATGACGCAGTAACATTTATAGGTTAATATTCCATGGTTGATGTACCTAAGGGGTTGAACCAAATCATACAAATTGAATATTTACCGAGCAAATACTAGGTATAAATTTTCTAAGGAAACAGATAAAGCATGCAAATAGTAAATAAATTCTAGATGCAAATTTTCCCATAGCATAATAAAAGTGCGTAAAGACCCGCGACAAGTAGCAAATAAGTACTTAAACAAATGTAGAAGAAGAGTGTCACGACCCAAATCTGACACTTAAGCCGTGATCGGGCATTTGATGAGTTTCTACCTATTAGGCATATGCTCTAAGCTAAACATGCGGAAAAATAAAGGAAGAATATACTCATAGTCGCAATACATCAAGATCAGTGTAGAAACAAAATACAAGTACTGAGTCTATCTATTAATTCCATGGTATGATTAAGTCATAAAACCATTAGTTTGAATATAAAATACGAGACGCAACTCGGAAGACGTACCAAGTGTGCAAAGAAGAAGAGGTTGGTATGGTCTAATGGTGGCTCACCTCGACTGAAATAGATTTAAGAAAGATGAAATAATCAGGTATCGGCTACTTGGTCGCAGCTGTGGCTTTTGCACTTTTTTTTGCGCTGATTGCCCTTCATTTGGGGTGGTCTTTAATTTTTGCCGTTCAAATTGATGGTCTTTAATTTTTGCCCTTCGCCCAATACCCCGAGATCGTGGGTTCCAATCCCAGCTCAATTAAAAAAAAAAAATCGCAAGGCAGAATTTTGCAAATCTGTCCATACAAATTCTGCTCATGTGCAATTCTGCCTTTAAGCCCAAATTCTACCTTAGAATTTGCGCATGCCTGAAGGGTAAAAGTTAAAGACCACCATTTTGAGGGTTAAAAATTAAAGACCACCATTTTGAGGGTTAAAAATTAAAGACCACCCCCAACGAAGGGCAATCCTACAAATTGCCCGCTTCTGCGCACATACAAACATCAATAAGCGTGAGTCCAAAAGGCCCAGCAAAATCATTAACATGCTCTCTCAGTTTACCCCTGGGCAAGTCATAGAAACCGCTAGTAATGCACAAAAGCACATAAAAAAATATAAGTGCAAAAATAATACACGGATACTGAACTATATCTGATATCATGATATGCAACAAGTAAAGCATGAATATACTAAATTTGAAGTTTGCTTAGGGTATGGTACGTAATTATCCATGTCTTATCTTGTCTTCCAGAGTGAAGATTATATACCCACAATCCTACCTAGATTTTTATAACTCTTAACATCTACCTGTGGCCGAATACCCCTTGGGGCCGGATAGAGTATGCTCATCTAAAGAGATGATAAAGTGGGCTAAACACCCAACACAATACCCCATCTTATATACGCATTTGTTGCGAGTATCTAATCAATCGAAAGCACACTAAAGAACTCTTACAGTCATTCGCTAGACACCCGCAAACTATCCAATTTGGATCCTGATTGCCAACTCACATGAACTGAATAGTTTAAATGCATATAAACATTATATATCATATGCTTTTCGGAAAAACAAGTAGTCTAAGAGTTAAGCCTTGCTTGCCTGATTTATGGTAGTGAAACCTTACTTGAAATGCCAAAGTTTGTCCAAAGAGCTCCAATGATCCAATCTATTCAAATTCATCATTAACGGGTCCAAATTAATGTAGATGACCTATTCCCATAATTTTACGATGCCTCGGGGTCAAAGTTAATTCGTGGTCAACTCAAACCCAGCCTTCGGATCAACTGTTCAGATTTCAAAATTGAATCCGTGAAAGCATTACTCATAAGCTAGGGAACTCATTACAATAATCAAAAACTAATTTTGATATCGATTGCTAACCAAAATCGAGGAACTTTATAATTTGGAATTAGGGCTAAAGTGTCCACTTTATCCCTTAATTTCTACGAGTTCGCATGGGTAAAAAATTATGAAATTATATTATAGTCATTAGGGTAGTGTCAGGAATTCATAACTATATTTTAGGACGAAACTCCACCTTTTGGTTCCCTAAATAACGAGTACAACTCTCAAAGCCCAAAAATTCGCTCAAAAACTGTTCTGGAATTTTGAAAATTATATATATAGACACACACAAAAAAATCGTCATCGCGGGATCCTCCTTTGCAATCATGGATAGTTACTGGACAAAACTTAGCGATCACGCTTATGCAGTTTGATCAGATTTAAAACTTATATGCAGTTTGATAGTTTTTATAGGAAGAAGTGGTCAAATGGTTACTTTTCGATCGCTAGTTAACATTTAACTATTGTTTCAAAATTATTCAATGTTTAGCCGACTATTAACATGAAGTAAAATTCGGACAAAAATAGCTCTGTCTAAAATACGATATGAAATTTTACATGTCAAACTCTAGATACTATGCTCGAGTTCAAATATCCCTAGAGCTTGAAATGTGCAGTTCAAACTTTAGAAAAAATTCACTGAGTTTGAATTATCTCCTTATCAAATTCCAAAATATTGTCATGCACCATTTTGAAAATAACATGAGGTTTCAACATGAAGTTTCACTTGCACCAAATTTATAGAATTCACGAAGTTCCACTTGTACCATTTTTTTGCATCATCAAAACTCAAGAAATTTGTTCTAGAGTTCCACTTACAACTTACACCATTTCGAACTCAATTTTTTTTTCATGAATGTAACCTATTATGCCCCTATTAATGAATAAATTTCATGGGTGGTACCCAAAAAATAAATCCGTTCAAAATGTACAAAAAAATAATAATTAAAATAGAGGAACTTTATGGGTGATAAGTGGAGAAAATAATGAGCTAATTTTATGTGTGGTACCTGTATAAAAATGAATTAATAAAGGTTCAAACAGCGCATTTGAAATTCAAGCAACTTTCTGAACTTTCATGTTTTTTTTTTCTTATACAAAATTTTATTATTATTTAAAGAGTAAATCAGTTATCTTTTAGTTTGATTTCGAAATTTGTCTTTCGACTCACTTCAGTAGAACATTGGGTGTGTTCAGTATGGACTACGGAGGAAAATATCAAATATTTTCTTTTTAAAAAAAAAAAAATCTAAAGAAATGAGGAAATTGACTTTCCTAATGAATTTAGGCAAAAAAAAAAAAAAAAAAAAACTCCAACAAGACATTTCAACATTGGTTGTGTCCTCACCATGCTCAAACACCTTATTTTCACCCTACCTTCCCACCCTCCTAATTTTATCCTTGGTTTTATTGTCCTAAATTTTGCAATAAATTTTTTTTTCGCTAGCGAATATTTACTCTTTCAATCCCCCAACCACCCCCATGCCACACCACTCCTCCAAACCCCCCACCCCCCACCTTCAACCCCCCCCCCCCCCCCCCCCAAGATAAAAAGAGGTAGGAGTGAGTCTAACCTACAAAGTGGTTTGTTTTTTTGTTAAAAAGAGATCCCGGATCAAGGTTTATCGACACAACACTCAAAGTCATAGTATTTGTCTAGATTATATATAAATGCTTTTAAGATAATATTGTTTCGCTTACCTACCGAGCACAAAAAATAAGTAAGAAACCCACTTATTTGTCTGAAAAACATTTTTTCTTGGAACGCACCCGTTATCTCTCATGAATTTAATATCTAATTATTTTTTTGGCAATCTTTATTAAAAAAAAAAAAAATTAAATCTTCCACCAACAAAAAAAAAAAACTTTTATGCACTAACGGAAAGAGGTTGGTTTGTTTTTCTTGTAGTGCGTGTTACCAACAACTTCCAATTCCAAATCCAAACACACACAGAATCTAACCAGAAAAAGAGAGATGGCTACTTGGGAACAAATTGAACTTTCAGAAAGGTGCTCTCTCTCTCTCTCTCTCTCTCTCTCTCTCTTTTTTTTTTTTGGACTTATATTACTAGTAGGTTTATTCTTGATTCACTACGAAGCAATTTGGCCATTTGGGTTAGTGTCAAAATTGTTTATTAATTATCATACTGAATTGGGGTTTTACTTTTTCTTTTAAAAAAGTAATTCTTGATTTTTGCAGATATCTGGTGTGTTGTATGTTTGAAGAAGCAGCATCTTTATCTTCCTCAATTATTGAGCAATTGGTTGAGAAAAATGGTAAAACTAATGAAGAAGACAATTGGGAGTTGTTGGAATCAGCTGGCATGGTTTTTGTGCAGTCCTCCAAAGAGCTTGGAAGGTACTCCTTTATCCCGCTTCCATTCTTGTATCAGCTACGACTTATGCAAGTATTAGTAATTCAGGGATTAGTTATGCAAGATTTAGTTATGCACGTTTTAGTAATTCATGTTCCTTACCGGTAGTATTAGTATTTTTTTAAAAAATATTTTAGTATTCGCGTTTGTCTTATTCTTAGTTTGCTATTACTACTTGTTGTCTCTTCTGCTTTAGTTTTCTTATTTTTCTGATGTTGTTACTATGTTTTCATGACTTGTTGTGTTTCTGCTTTACTTGAGCCAAGGGTCTATCGGAAACAACCTCTCTACCTGTTAAGGTAGGGGTAAGGTCTGCGTACAATCTACCCTCCCAGACCCCACTTTGTTGGGTATGTTGTTGTTGTTGTTGTTGGTTTAGTTATTGATGTATTAATTATTCCATCGTCTACCCCGCATAGAGTAAATACATAAATTGACTCATACTTATACATGTTTTATTTATTCGAGATTGTAAAACGATAACCAAACATCGTAGTTGGTGTGCTGAATTTTTATACAAAGCAACTAACAAGCTACTAAATATGGTATTGGGTATGCTAGTTTTAATACATGAATAACTCCCTTCCTAACCAGCAACCAAACGACTCCTTAGTGCAGTATCGGATAATTAAGACTTGTTTAAGACTTTTTAGAATAACATTGGCTTGAGCTTTAGGGCTAGATAACAACATTTCTTAGTTGGGTTAGTGAGCATGCGAGTTGAGCTCGAGGTGTTACATGTTTAAAGGTGAACGTTGCTCCATTATTGGCTATTACAAACTGTACTGGCTGAGGAATTTGTTGGTCTCGAAATGCGTTGATTGATAGTCTTGGTGTGTTCAGTAGGAAGGAAAATGGTTTTCAGGAAAATAAGTGGGTTTCTTACTTATTTTCTTGTGTTCGGTACATAAGCAAGAAAAATTATCCTAAAAGCATTTGTATATAATCTAGACAAACACTATGGGAGGTGGGGGTGAGGGGTAGGGGTGTGGGGTAGTGGGGGTGGAGGGCTTCGGGGGTGGGGTGAAGATGAGTTGTGTTGGAGGGTGGTAGGATACGATTAATGTGGTATGCTACTTGTGGAACTTGTCTTCCCTACTTCTACTAGGGAAGTCATTTTCCTCATGAAAATGTTTTCCTAAAATTTTGACCAACCGAACATGGGAAAATTGAATACATTTTCTGGAAAATGTTTTCCTCCATACCGGACACACTTATCGAACGTTGTTAGTAGATGGATATTGATTTTCTGTATTGATATTGCTTGGATGAATGAGTACCTCTGAAATGCCTTATATAGAGTTGCTCCGATGTGTGTGTATTATTGGTCAGATTCGTGAACTGTTTTCTCATCTTTCTCTGTTTCTCGATGTGTTAATCCTGCTGCTTTCTTTCTTAGAAGAAATGCTTCAACTGTCCTTCAATTGTAACACTAATTTGGGTTTTATGTTTGACAGGACATCAGAAATACTGAAGCAGCTGAAACTGCTATTTGGTTCAGTCACTGCTATTCCTGCCCAAGTTTTCCTTACTGGGTACCTCATTTCTTGGACATGCTATTTCCATAATAATTGCACTTCTTCCTTTAGCACAGATGATCATCCTCGTGAATTTGATGTTTCAGTGTTTCACAACTTTGTGGTCGAGTGAGATGATTTCTTTTCCTTTTAATAAGGTTAGGCAGTCAGGTGTGAATTTGATTTTTTCCAACTCTTTGATCGAGTTAGATGATGTTTTATCCTTTTAAATAAGGTTGGTATGCAGGTGTTAGAATACAACTTTATTTACCTTTTTCTATTTATGCTGCTATTCCTTATCATTTACCTTTCTCGTACTGGTTTCTATGACTGGATTTGTATGAATAGCATAAGGTATAAAAGTAACTTTAAAAATGGAGATCACACTCTTTCCTTGGACATTTTTGTTTTTGAAATCCTGTATCTGAAATCATGTACTCCCCAATATCCCATGTATCCAACGTAAACGGAAAAAAGTTCATGATCCCTCTTCCGAGCTTGATCTTCTTAGACTATTATCATTGCAAGGTTGCTCCTCATAACTTCCTTTTCCTTCAACATTTTTAGAAAAGCTCCCTCCTTTGATATAGAAATGATCCAAAACTTCTTCTTCAGGGTGTGTCTCCAGATACCAGATGGCCCTTCTGCTGAAGTTCAAGAAATTCTACAGGAATTCCTTAGAAAGTGGAAACATGTTGATGGAAAGTATTATACTGTTGCAAGCATGGAAGCTGATGTACCTAACATGGAAGAATTCAGCAATCAGATTTCCCTTGGCGTTGATAAGTACCTGGAAATTGTTGAGCTCTATGTGATAACCTTCTTGGGGAGGTTTATAGGAAATTTAGATCTTGCTATCTCTTGGGTTGAGAAAGCCGCTCTACCTGAGGAGAAGAGGCAGGTAAACAATAAGCTTTCTTGCTTCATTTAAGTAAATGATGGTCTCATGTGAATGCTTTGTTTCTTTTGTGCCCTTTTTCTGTGCCCCACTCCAATATTTGCTTGTGCAGGGCATCAATTGGAATTACTCTGTTGTTTTCCTTATAAGCTCTGTTTTTTGGAATCTATATTTTTGAGGTACTTAGCACTATGAGTTGAACTTTCTTGGTGAATTATGGTTGAATATATAGTCTGACAAGTCCTTATTTTGTGAGATTAAACTTTTTTGAAGGAGAAATATGCTTATAAAAGTTGTGCGACGATGTCTGACTCAGACACCTTTGATGTGTTTTGCTATGCTCTCTTAGTGCGATTGGTGGTTTAGCTGGTTCGTGACCGAGTAACTTATAGTTTGGGAACTTTTATTTCTGTGTATTCCAGGATCTTTTGAGGCGGTTGCATTCAATGAATACTTTAAAGCTTGGCAGTTCTTCGCAGTCCTCGGAATTACCGCTCCAAGTAGATGAATGTACAACTGATTCCACTGCCCTGATTGAAGAAACATCATGCAATGGAACAGCCAATATATTGGAACACAAAGACCAGTCTAAGGGAGAGAACACCACTAAACAATCACTTATGGAGTTATCTAGACGGAGAACTCCATTTTGGTGGTTTCGTACCATCACTTTGAAGTTCGGAAGCAGTCGCTTGGTCTTATCAAATGGAAGCATCTTTCTTGGTTTTCTGGCAGCACTTGTGTACTATATTCTGCGGAGAAAACAAGCCTCTTTATGGAGGTAATATAATCTTTCTGCCACTTCTCTGCTAGATAGAGAAGCATTTACTCTTATTATGATTTTCTTCATCTTATAGCTGTGGGAGGCACATATTTATCGTATAAAATCTACCAACTTTTCTCATGACCCATGGACAGTGTATAGGATAAAGCAGATTTAGTGCACAGCTTGTGCATTGAAGAAAGTTTTTCCCTTAACAACTTAACTTGCATAATATTAGCACAGGATTTAGTGGACATATCAAATTCCCTTCATTATCTTGAAACAACTGAAAATGATTCTTGATCTTCCCATCTGCCTAAGCCTTCGTGGACAGAGTTACCTGGCACCTGTTGGTGGTGGGAGGTTGCAAGTATTCCTTGGAATTAGTCGAGGTGCGTGCAAGCTGGACTGGACACCATACGAAAAAAGTAACAAGTAAACCTCATGCAAGCATGATGCAATTACGCCTCTCTAGCAGTAGCTACATGTTAAACCTGTGGGTCTATGATAATCTCATACCACAGTCAGAACTCACCTCTACCTGCCTTTTAAGTTTACTCAATGAATCAAAATCTCTAATGAGATTGTAGAATGCTGTGGAGATGTTCAGTTGGGATATTTCTGCAATCTTTTCTGGCATATTTTAGTTTGCAATTGCTAGGCTACGACATGCTTGACTTGCCTTATGTTAGGCATAAATTGTTTGTCAACTACGTGATAGCTGGGCCTATTGTCTCATTGACATTTATCCGTCTTGTATTACAGCATTCTTAAGAGACAAGCTTCATCTACGAAGAAGGCTTTGGTTGATTTCTGGCAACTTGCATTCTCGTATCAAGTGAACCCTCTTGCTGCTGTTCAACCACTCCCACCTGCAACGCGTGGAAGCCGGTGATGCACAATTTTGTTCCTCATAGTTGCTCAAAACAAAGAGCTGTTACTTGTAGATAAATAAAAGATTACTGAAGAGATTGCTTCTATCATCTTAAATTGGAGTGGAACATCCAGCAATATTAATAAAGTTTGCTTCAAGTTCGCATTCTTTGCCAATAAAGTACTGCATCATCCGTAACTTTGTCTCGCTTTTTCTCTTTGGGGCATTAATTCATTCTCTTAGCGAAAAGAGGGTCTCAGATTTCTCAATGTTATGCAGCGGTGCCATTCATTTTATTTCAAGTTTTAACTATTAAACTCAGTTCCTTAGTTGTTTCCTTTATAGAATGCAAATGTAAATTGAAAGATTTTGAATGTGTATGTAGTGCCTTGTGTATTGCTTAGGTCTGTGTTAACCTCCCAATATGTGGAGATGCCGCAAATAAAGGGCAGTCAAATATCTAGGTGGATTGCTAGTTTTTGGCTAGTAATCTACAGTTCAGTTTGTGCTAAGTTTCAACTCTAGATTTCAATTGATTCCTTTTAGGCATAATACATAAACAGACCCTCAAATTTGGCCTCAGCTGGCAAGTATGCCTTCCAACTTTGGGTGTGCACAAGTAGGCACCTCAACTTGTCTCCACGCTATCGGTTGAACACTCCAACTTACAAATGATCGTACGAAGCCTCTCCAATATTTATGCCACGTTGACGCCACGTTAGCATTTGTGTTCAACTTTCAACTGTCTGAGTTGAGGGTCTTTCTTTTGTCTTTGACACCCGAGATTGGAGGACATGCGCTACTGAGGCTAGAAAGTTTGAGGGCTTGTTTATGAATTATGCCTTCCTTTTAACAAGGAAACTTGACTGTCATACTAAAGCTGAAATCAGAGCTTGAAGAAAAAGAAAAGGATCACAAAATATTCAGTTTCTGAAGATTAAATGATCACCTTACGTTAAATTAATTCGGGTGGTTGTTAGTATTGCAAAAAACACATCTGTTATAGCAAATTCTTTTGTTAAGCTCTAGTTGAAAGAAACTGTAAGTACACTAGTCGCTTGAGGCCCGTGCTAAGCTCGGGCTCAAACTCATGATAGAAAAATAATAATTTAATTAAAGAAATATAATGATGCATTAATTATATCTTGTCGATAAGTCTTTATAATTATTAAAATTTCTTTGTCACATAATTGAATATTATTCAAAAGAAAAAAATATTTATGAGGAAGAAAGTTTGAAAGAAGAATTAGCAAATACAAAGGAATACAAAATCCAATATTACTTTATGATGTAAAGTATGAAAAATAATTACGACTCTGTGAAGATCATAAATTGGAAAACATAAGCTTAGTTTTAAACTAAATTAAGGGAAAATAAATTCATTAATTGAACCTGGATAATAATCAATCTAATTCTTCATATATCTATATGCTTGAAAATATTCATTCTTAGTTAACCAAATAATGGATTTTCAAAAAATAATAATTCATCTCGACTGATAATACTATCTTTCATTTCCAACACTATATGATACCAGTTAATTAGAATAAAATTACTCACAAAATCTTTGCGAGTAGATAAATAAGTTAGGACAAAAGAACCAACTACATGAGAATCGTATTGATTCAACACGAATAAAATACGGAATCATGCAATCAGTAGGTTTTGATTTTTTTTACTGAAAAATATGAAGTAAAGGTGCATGAAGAAATTAGTGGTATATAAGATTAAAAAAAATTAATATATCTATCTTAATTTGATAAAATAAACAAATGAAAAGAAAATTTTATTTTTAATTTAATGGACAAGTTAAAAAGAGTAATCTAATACTTCCTCCGGTTCAAAATAAGAGTCTTTCGCATACCGCTTAAGAAAATATTAACTCAAAAAAAAAGATATGTTGACTAAATTATCCTTAATTAAAGACCTAATTATATAGTTTCTTGATTACATAAAAATTCACTTATCTAAATAGGGGTAAATTTAGAAGAAAATAATTTATTTTTAATTATATAAGTACACATTTATTTTAACTCAAAATAAAAAGTCAACACTTGTTATCAACATTGTGAATGAAAGAGGAATAGGAAGATATCCAAATGGTATTATAGTGTCAACAACACCGTACAATTTACAAAGGCCCAACTGACATTTGGCTGAAGAAAATAGATGAGGGCAACAGCCTTGTTGCCACGTGTAGGATCTCAATAGGAGCATTTAGTAATGTGAGGACGACAAAAGCGCTTTATCAAAGCTTACTAACATTAAAATTAAATTTATAATTACTTACTTTTCATTTTTTTCTCGCTTTTGGTGACATTAAATTATTGAAGAAGTAGTTCAACATTTTCTACGAACTCCTAAAAACTAAATTATAATATAAAAGTATTTGAAAGTTGAAGAAGAATTTCTTTTTACTTTCAAATAAATTTATGATATAAGAGCTCTTCTTTATTTCATTGAATGTTTTTGAGAATATAGTGTATCCAATAATCCAAATTGAACTTTATCATATGTTGATTTAATTTCACTTATTTTTTTAGAACTAAATCAATGTTGACTAACCAATTATTGCAAATAGATATTTCCGACTTACCAAGAAATACAAACACGATTTTCAACCACAAATAAATTAAAAAAACTATAATTTATTAATAGTAAATAAGTGACGTTATAATTAACAAGAAATGAAATTATGCATTATCAAGAAACAATTTATTGACGAAGCTAATCATTAATTTGTCTGCAAATGCTTTTCATCTTTATTTTTCTTTATCGCACTGGGTATTTTTAATATTTATTGTTGAAATTCAACATCAAAATAGACCGTCTTATTGTTTTTTGAAAAACATTCCAAGAAGAAAGAACAAATAAGAAGATCGATTTTAAGCTCAAATTAATAAACAACACAAAAATATATTAGTTGATTTTATTAGCTATCCTAAAGGTACTACTCTCAATAGCAAGCTCATCATATAAGAATTCTCAACAAATTATTCGTAGTAATGTTAAATTCTAAAATCTATAGAGGAAGGAGTGCACAAGCAATATTTTTAGCGGAATCTATAATTTTTGAGCTTAATATAGGAGAATAAAATCTATAAATAGACTTACAAATATCTATGTTAGTGGCACCCATCTGAGAAGATGGAATTATTAAGTAATGAATATGCACTATGTCTAATTATATTGTCTTAGTAGATTTATTATGCATGGCGCAATATGTTTTTTGATTTCATTTTTTTGTTAAGGAAAAAAATGTTCCTTCCGTGTCATTTTATGTGAAGGTATTACTATTTGGGTAGTCAAACCGTTTTTCTTTTATTATATTTTTCTTACTTTTTTAATATTTTGATATACTAACTATGTGGACTTACAATACTTTTGAATCATTAAAATAAATTTTATATATTTGAAAATTACGCAAAAATCTATGAATTGTTAGTTCTTTTATTTCTTGAATAGTTGCACTCCTATGTGAATCATTATAATTTTTTAAGATTATTTTTTGTTGATGAAAGCTTATAAATAAAATAATACAAGCAACACATGTCTGTTTACCACGTAGAAAATTAGTGACAAAACATCAATTCATGCAACACAAAATAGTAGGTGGAGGGGGGCGGGGGGGGGGGTGTGGAATTTAATTAGGGTCTTGCAAAATATCTCAAAAGTGTTTTTTCTTATTTAATGGCAATTAAAGTAATACTAAACTAAATTAAGGGCAACATACAAGAGGAATAAGACAAAATCTTAAAGTTGAACAACAAATAAACAACACATGGCACTTTTAAAAGTAACTCTAGATAATTACAAAAATGATATTGTGAGGACTACAAAAAACTCTTCATTCTTGCTTATATATAATAGTAATTAGGAGGACGAAAAAAGGAATCATACACCACTAAAAAATCGTAGTTTATGTGATTATAAAGCTGCACTAAGAGGTCTTAAAATATTAAACAAGGTCAAATAGATAACGGAAAGTCGGTAACAAGAATTATGTGCATGTCATCTCTTAATTTAGGAAACGAGCAGGCAGCAAATAAATGGAAAACAAATCATTTAAAGGATCATCAATTAGCCAAAAAGTTGTTTGAAAATGAGAAGTACGAAAAGGGGATGTTATCTCGAAAAGAACATTTTTCTAAGAAGCCATACACTTGTAAAGAAAAAATAATAATTGTAATAAGGCATAATACATAAATAGGCTCTCAAATTTGGTCTCAACTGGTAAATATATCCTCTAACTTTGGGTGTGCACAAGTAGCTAGGCACCTCAACTTGTATAAAGTTGAACAACTAAACACAAATGTTGATGTGGAACTGACGTGACATTGGCCTCAACTGGCAAATATGTCCTCTAACTTTGGGTGTGCACAAGTAGGTACCTAAACTTGTATAAAGTTGAACAACTAAACACAAATGTTGACGTGGAACTGACGTGGCACATAAATTTTGGAGGTGTCACGTCAGTGCCACGTGAGCATTCGTGTTTATTTGTTCAACTTTATATAAGTTGAGGTGCCTACTTATGCACACCTAAAGTTAGAGGGCATACTTGCCAGCTGAGTTCAAGTTTGAGGGCCTATTTATGTATTCTGCCTTGTAATAAATAGTATTCCTTCTGTTCCATAATAAGTGTCATCTTAGCCAAAAACATCCATATTAAGAAATCAATAATACAATGTAAAGTTTACTAAACTACCCTATATAATAAAAATAAATTACTTTTTCCTCTTGATTAGAGCATTTATGAGCAGTAATCCTTTTGATATTAGGAGTCTTACAATACCAAGTTACTGGTGGCTTTTACAATCATCATTTAAATGTTACTTTAACTTGTCAGTTTTTGTCTAAGGGTAGAGTTGGAAAAAACTAGCCAATTTATGTCTTGATTTTCCTAAGATGACACTTATTATGTACCAATTTTTTTTTGGCTAAGATGTCACTTATTATGAGACGGAGGAAGTAATGTAATAGTGAAAATAGGCTAAGACACTTCTAGAAGAAGGAGAGCACAAGTTTTGGAAAACCTGTCTTATATGTAGAAATTTATAATCCTTTTTATATCTATCCGTTTGCAACAAATTTTAGATATGCAGAAATAAATTGCAATCACAAACAAATTAAATATGAAGAAACAAAAATATTTTATTGATAAACAATGCGGGTATTCTGTTTATTCTCTTGATTCTTCTCTCTTGATTTTCTTCGTGATTCGAGGGCTGAAGCAGTTTGTTTCTCGAACTAGGATGATGTGAGCCTCCTAAGGATTTATTTGATCTCCATGAAAGGATTTTGTAGATCTTCTTGAAGTATTTGATTGTCAAGAAGAGTCTGGCCACATATGGATCTCTTTGTGATTATTCCATGAGTTTATGAGATTTTCGAGATGCCTTTTCAAGGGAATATGTATCCCCTTTTATAGGCGTGAGCTAGGGTTTAGGTAGATTAACCTCCAAGAAACCCTAACAGATCTTAGAGTTTGAAGAAGGATTGAACTCGCCTTGTACAGTCCCATAAAATTTCGATGTCTATACTATCTTTTGCTGATAATATCGAATTAATTTCTTATGACATAATATATAAATAGGCTCTCAAACTTGACCTCAGCTGGTAAGTATGCCCTTCAACTTTAGGTGTGCACAAGTAGGCACCTCAACTTGTATAAAGTTGAACACGTAAACACAAATGCTGACGTGAAACTGATGTGACATATAAATTTGGAGGTGTCTAGATGATCATTTTGTAAGTTGGAATGTTCAACTGATAAAGTGGAGACAAGTTAAAGTGTCTACTTGTGCACACTCAAAATTAGAAGGCATACTTGCTAGCTGAGGCCAAATTTGAAGGCCTATTTATGTATTATGCCATTTCTTACCACAGATCTTTCACTAATTGATAATAATAAATTTTTACCAGAAATCCATGCTAAATAATGATAAGTTTTGTATAAAAATACCAATAACAACGTCAAAAAGTACTAACAGCTGAACATCAATCCCAAAGTTGACGGATAAATATATTATCTATAAAAAATATTAGGCAGAATACATAAATAGGTTCTCAAACTTGGCCTCAGCTGACAAGTATGCCTCTAACTTTAGGTGTGCACAAGTAGGCATCTCGACTTGTATAAAGTTGAACAAATAAATATCAATGCTCACGTGGCACTGATGTGGCACCTCCAAAGTTTATGTGCCACGTTAGTTCCACGTCAACATTTGTGTTTAATTGTTCAACTTTATACAAGTTGAGATGCCTATTTGTGAACACCCAAAGTTGGAGGGCATACTTGCCGGTTGAGGCCAAATTTGAGGGCCTATTTATGTATTATGCCAAAATATTAGTAGTAACTTTAGCATTTGATATGATAAGTTGCAAAAACTCCTTATATTTAAATGAAAATTTTCTAACATATTATAAAGCCTCTCATTTTTGAGTTTACTTTGTAAATTTTAGAATTAATATACATCAGCTATTAGTTTATGCATTTAACAATAAACGATAAAATGATTTTCTATTACCAACTGAAATTTAAATAGAAGAAAATAAACTTAAAAATATTTCCTGCTTTTATTTATGTGCTGACTTATCGATCTCAAATAAAAAATATATTTATAATAGATCATAAAAATCAATCTCTCTCCGTTAAACTTGCTACTTCAGTTCTCACAACAACGAAATGTTAATGAGAAAGTGTGCTCTTAAATATAAATGTTTCCGCATACCGGGGGCGACTCAATATGATCGGTGGCCTAAAGTCAACTTTAATGGGAGATCTTTTTTTTTTCTGCTCAATATTTTTTTAAAAGAAATAATAACCTATAAATCTTTTATAGGTAAAAATTATGCCTCATCCTCTCTTCACTAGAGGTCTCGCGTTCGAGCCTTATAATAAAAAATATCTTGTTAAGAAGCATTTCCCTCTCTAATTGATCTTGCGTGTCTCGAAATTGAGCTAATCGGAAAATTCAATACATGTAGCCAACACGGAATGAAAAAAAAAAAAGAAAAAAAAAGAAAACGGGGCCTCGAAAATTTTGGGGCCTAAAGCCCCAGCTCTGGCCGGCCCTGCTTCATACTACCTCAAATGCAAATTAGAATAGTAAGAGCCCGTTTGGATTGGCTTATAAGTTGCTTATAAAAATTTGTTTTCAAATTTTTTTTGAGTGTTTTGGCTTGCCAAAACAAAAGTCATTTTGCGCATAAAATAAGCCCAAAAAATAATTAGGCCCGTTTGACTTAAATTATCTAAAGCGAACATTATAAGTTCGAAAACGAACATAAGATAAAAAAAAGTTAGCCTACCCCAAGTCCCCAACTTATTTTTTTTTGGCTTATAAGATGTTTTCAGCTTATAAGTTGCTTATTTTAAGCTCATTCAAACAAGCTCTAAAACATCGTCTTTCAATAGATCTTCACAATCAAAACAGCTTATAAGTTGCTTATTTTAAGCTCATTCAAACAGGCTCTAAAACATCGTCTTTCAATAGATCTTCACAATCATTTCTTTTTTCCGTGGTTTTAATTTTAGTTTTAGAAACATTGCTAAAGGAAAACAAAACAAAACAAACACGTCAAATATTAAAAGTTGAAAATAGTCAAGAAAATTGAATATTTTGGCGTAACCGAACAACAAAAAAGTAGTGGGTATTTACGAGGGTCATTCGCACAAATGGGTGTTCTTTAATTTTTGTCCCTCAAATTTATGATCTTTATTTTTTAATTTTCGGCATTTTTCACACTGCATAAGTTCATATTTCACGCAAAGATAAGTGTATATTTCGCATCATAAAATCCACAAGTTATGATGGACACGACAAAACTTTTAAAACTCAACATAAAATGGCCAAAAAGACATCAAACTCTACAAAAAACAAACACCCAAAAACACATCAAACTCTACAAAAATATAAATACGTTATTCAATTAAAAAAGGATAAAAGAACATTCGTCCAAAAAGCATAACTCTAATTTCTGAACACTACAATAAATTCTAAAAAATACTACACAATTAATGTCACATAGGTTTAATTCTAACGAAACTTATGCCTAGCAAAATAAAAATTCAGTTTCCAAAAATAAATATTACGGATTTATAGCAGGGGTAAATATTAAAAAACTGTTTGAAAACGCAGTCCAACTCTATTTGCTAGTTTGGGCGAGTGGGAGAAGAGGTGGTGATGTTAAGGTGCCCAACAACAACAGTAAGGAGTGTGAGAAATCTGATGGAAAATCATTGTCAGAGTCATGCCCAGCAAAAGGTGCATTTTCACTATAACCACACTGATTCTGCCAACTTCTCCAGATGGACTGCCAGGTAAATTCACTTCCACTTTTTTCTCCTTACTTTTTCAGAAAAAAAGAAAAAATTTGGTGTTTTTAAATATTGAACTCCCTGTTTCAATTTGTTTGTCTGATTTTGACTTGATATGAAATTTAATAAAGTAAAGTTACGACTTTTGAATCTTGTGTCTCTAAAGTTAAAAGATATATCCTTTAATCTTGGGTATTAAATATGCCACGTGGAAAGTTGAAACTAAAAGTGCCAAAAATGGAAAGACTAAAATGGCCTTTTAATTTTGTGCTCTTAAACATGTTACGTGAGAATGTTAGTTAGAAGTTGAAATTAAAGAGTTGACTGTAAAGGAAAGAAAAGAGGTATTCCTTTTTAAACGGACTAAAAAATAAAGTAAGACAAACAAATTGAAACAAATGGAGTAATTTGGTTCTGAAATGAAAATGTAATTGCTATTATTCACAGCAAGAGCGAGAATTGCGAGGTGGATTTTTTTTTTTTTTGATTTCTATGCTTTGAGTTGTATTCAAGATTGAATTTTAATAGTTCCATATTGGATTTTATTGCATTCAACTATGTGGGTTGTGTTTGATTCTTTGAGTGGATTTCTTTAATTGCTGCTTCAACTGTACTGCTATCATCGGCAGCCCTTTAAACTTGTCAGCAAATTTCATTTAGACACGCGAACTATGGCTTGTTTCAGTTGAGCACCTGAAGACATGATAAAATATTCCTACTAGACACGTGATTTAAAATTTGAAAAAAACTTTACACGTGTTCTTAAGTGTTTGTTAGGTAGTCAAACCACATAAAATATCTCACCTCCCTATATTACACATTAGTCTCAATTGGAACATGCCTCAGGTTTTACAACTTATTGAGGCTAGTGCGTATAATTAAAAGAAATGACATATTTTAAGTGGTTACTTATCTAATAATGGATATCTGAGAATACACGCAAAAGCTTTTCCAAAATTTGAATTGTAAGTGTCTTATAGGAAAACTTTATCATGTGTTCAGGTGCTTAATTGGAATAAGCCAATAAGCCGTAGTTCGAGTGTCTAAATGAAATTCACTAACAAGTTTACGGGGATGTGAATGTATTAACCCTAAAAAGTAAGTATGTACTGTGATGGGTATGCATATATAGTAGCGTACCAGAATTTTTTGTAAGCGGTATCCACATTTAATTGTTTAGAAAAGTTAATAAAATGGACAAACCTTAGAACAACGTTATATTTACGAAAAACTATTCTTGTATTAATTAAACTTAAGTCACATAGATTACTCATCTTGTTTTTATTTGTTATCTAAGTTGTGATGAAAATGAATGTTGGGTTGGCTGGTGTGTTTGATATTGTTTAAGTAGGGACTCGGCGGATCAAGCCTCGCTCAGAACCTAACTTTTTCGAAGATAAAATGGTGAGGCACTTAACTAAAATTAAAAGAATGCTCGAGACTCCCATACCAAGATTCGAACTCTTTGACTCAAAGTAGACAAGCCAGGTGATTTACCAGCGAGGCAGGGCGCTGTTTGTAACAAGCAATGCCATGTATTATTTCTGGTATTCTGTCGACAAAGGGGTATTGGATGAGACCTCTTAGCATAACGTGCGTCCGACCCTGTGTATATAGCTAGGGTTCAACCCTATGATCTATATGCAATTTAGCTAATGGCTTATATTTGATCTGATAGGGAATGTTACCAGTTCATGTATTCAAGGCCGTGGCACAAAGTTGTTGACTTTTATGCAGACATGGTGAAAGGCCACACTTCATTGTCAGGATTATTTGGAAAAGAGGTACACATTAGCAAGCTTTGCAGTTATGCATAAACTGGTTTTTTGTAACTCATTTGCTTTTGTATTTGCTTATTGTTGTACTGACAAGTTTTTTTGAATGGAGATACTGTGAAGAACTTTCTCAAGAGGATATAAACTAAGATTAATTTTCATAAAAATCTTCTCTAGATAAATTCATATACTTTGTGGGCGTGATATTATCAAAACAAGTGTTCTTTAAATCTTAAAACCTTCTACTCATTTGGTTCAAAATGTTTATCTTCCCTATGTAATATTTTTCTTTCTTTTAATTATAAATTTAAGTGCCATATCAAAAGCTTTTATTTTGTCATTTATTTCATTTGATGTACTTCTTATGCAAGTTTTCTTCTCAACAATATTTAGTGGTATAGTACATTTGTTATTTTTTGTAATTATCTTGAAAATTTCCACCACAGACACCTACTGACCATGAAGATGCTGAAATTCGAGAGGATCATGAGAAATCGGAGTTAGTTAGTTTTCCGGTTAAAGATAGAAGCGGTAGGTGGGCGAGAGCAAATTTTAAGATTGTCCTATCATATCATGGAGGTTCTTTTGATGGATGGCAGAAGCAGCCTGACCTGAATACTGTCCAAGGGTAAGTATTTTCTAACATAGCCATTCGTATCATGAATGAAGTGTCGTATGCTCTCAGTTACATAATAGTTGTGCATGATATTTTCAATGGTTAAATTCAAGTTGATGGATTTCTTATGACATCTTGAATGAACATTTCCATATTTTCAGTAGCTGACTTCATTATGCATTTGTTTGGTTATCTTAAGGAGACATGGATATGCTATACTCAACGTTGACAGCTGTTTTTCAAACTAGGTTCTTTTAGCAGATCCCTGCAGAGTTATAAAGAGGAATTGTTTAATGATAAAAAAGCATGCATGTAAAAACCATAGATCCTCATAGAAGACATGCTGTGAGAGAATCCCAGAAACAAGGTCATCCAGAAGCATACAGAGGTGGTGCTGGGTAGTTTATCTAATTGGATCATTGATAGTAGGTCCAAAGGGCAAGATTCTCATGCATGTCTATTCTCTTTTTAACGTGATAAGAGCTGATTCCATTTGAGAGAAAACCGATTGATAACTTCTGTTGGATATGATATTCATGTGTCTTGTACTCTGCTTTATTCAGATTAGTTGAGAGATCTCTCGGTGAGTTTGTCGATGAGAAGAAGGCTCAATTATTAAAAGATAAGAACTTACCATTAGAAGGATGCGCTTTAGTTGCTGGGCGTACAGACAAGGGCGTTTCAGCCTCTGAACAAGTTTGTTCTTTCTGTAAGTCACCTAGCTTGGTCTGCATCCTTTCAGTTATATGAATCATTTTCCAATATTCACCTTTTAATGATCACTGTTGTTAGAAGGCACGATTAAGCCCTGAAATTAGGTGCAGTGTGCGCTGGGCGCTTCTACTCGCTTCAGTTCTGCTTTTCTGCAGACATCAAGGCGCTTTGGTGAGAGTATCAGCGCCCATGAACTCCCTCTTGAACAGGGAGAATCTAAACAATAAATATAGCTCGCGAATCGACATATCAATGGTTAAAGAAACGTAATGGATGAATATGATAGTGATTTGGTTATTAAATCGGAATTGGAAACTTAAAACTTCAGCATTGCATTTTAAATTTCTTGTGTATGTTTATTCTTGTAGTTTTCTTGCATTGCAGTTATACTTTTTATTATTTCTTCATTTCTCCTTTCATCACTAAAGCACACACTTTGATCGCAGTACATGCCTAAAGCTCTAGCATATCTCGGCTCTATGAGTGGGATTTTCTCTTTTCTGGATTTCCCACCAATTCCTTAGATCTCTAGTCTTAGAGCTAGAGGAAGTGTTCTAACTAATCTAATTCAACGAAGGAGAAAGCGGAGTTATCTTTCCTCTGCTATCAATAATAAGGAATACCAGGCTGCCGTTAAGGTAGCTCACCCGGCTCAACAATGGAAATCCCTGTAGTTCAGTCACCTGCGGCTAATTCAATTCACTCTTCTTGAAGCTCTTGTGAAATGGTCTCTGTCCTTAGCTTTCCTTCCTTTCTTATGGTAACTAGGCCTGACAGCATCTTTGCTAGTCTTGTCAGACTAGGAACTCTATTAGCATTACAACACCAACAACAACATACCCAGTGTAATCCCACAAGTGGGGTCTGGGGAGGGTAACCCCTACCTCGTAGAGATAGAGAGAGGAGCTCTACTAGCATTGACTGTTGGGAATTACTTTATTTATGAAAGAAAGAATGACCTAGAGAGATAGAAGTAGTAGGAATCTGTCAAAGGGAAACTGGTTCATTTAGAAAATTCCGATACAAAGTAAGTGCGCACTAGCTGGTCGGTGTAAATGATAAAGGCTTAAGTCGCATTTCTATACTTTTCACCTTTGAAGATACCATTTCTTGATGTCTGTATGCTTTGTGCTTCATTTTTTTATGCTTCTTGTTTTTTGTTTGCTCCATCAAGGATATGATATTGACTTTGATTTAGCAATTAAGTATTTGTGAACTTTAAAAAGAATGCAGTTTACTGTCTTCTGGAGTTTAGATGGTGCAATCCCTTAATTTGTTAAGGGTCTAATTTAGTGTTTCACATTACCTTTTTCACCTACTTCAAATCAAGAAGGCCACTTGCCTGTTCATATGTTCTTTTTTAATCATTAAAAGGTCGTGTCATTGATAATTCAACAACTAGAAGGTGCTTTAGAATATGTACGAAGGAGCAACACTACAGACTATGCAAAGAGCTCAAAAAATTTACCATGGCTTCTGTCTCATACTGTCATTTGCAATAGCCATCTTACACAAAATAAATAAATATAGAGATTAACTTCAAAAACTCTAGCATTCCTTTCCGTCCAAATGGTCCATCAGACAGCTGAGGGATTGCGTTCCAAATTTTAATTTTTTTTCTTTCCATCCCTTTGATATACCAATCTTGCAACAAATCGTTTGTGTTCTCTGCATAGTCCAGTTGATGCTAACGTGTTCAACACGAGGTCCCAGATTTGCTTGGTAAATGAGCAGTAGATGAAGAGGTGATTGATGTCCTCATTTTGACTTTCACGCAAATAACATCTGCCACAAATGTTGATCCCCCTCTTCTGAAGATTCTCATCAGTTAGGCATGCTCCATGAGTGACTAAGCAAGTGAAGCAGTCTTCCTTCAATGGTGGCTTACTCATCCAAATACACTTCCAAAGCCAATGGGGGATGATGTCAATAAATCACTTAGAAGTTTGTACCAATTCGTGACTGAAAAGTTGCCTTTTGTGTCTCCTTTTCCACCTAAGGAATTCTCGTCTGTGAAGTTGCCTATTATATATTTTTTATCATGCTGCTGTTACTACTACTATTACTAAAAATACCCTCATAGACTATATAAGTTTGAATCTTTTTTAACTCTGAAATAACCCTCAGACGCAAATCTTCTTTTTGCATCTTGATCACATATAGACAGGTGATCTGTCCTTTCTCGCCTTTCCGTCATATTGCATGGTCAGGCTCTGAGAAAAAGTTCATCTGGTTAGGTCCCTACTAAACAGAATTCACATACTATGCAAAGGCTCTTTGACTACCTTTCCAAAAGTTTTTATTAAAAAAAAAAAAAAAAAAAAAAAAAAAAAATAAAATAAAATTAATTCCCAGTGCCCTTATGAGGTAGTGATGAGTTAAACTACTCGTATTGGCACCTGGTAAACTTATTTCATTCTGCTACTGGTGTTCCAAAGCTTTTCTTGAGTTCTAGAATCTACAAATGCCTTTTTCAACTCAAGAAATGCTTAAGCTATTTAGAGTTGGTATATCTAACTAAGTCGGAAGGAGGGTCTTGTGCAAAGAGCAACTCGAAAGTACTTTACTTCGGTTATAGTACTGAAAGATGAGACTTTAGGGCTGGTTCTGGAAAGGGATCAAAGAGAATGTAGTTCATTCAAGGCTCAGACCGAATTAGTTAGAAGCACCTCTTTCTGTTGATGTTTACTTGATGTGGTATTTCACTTTTTTCGCCCGTAAACCATAGGAAACATCCGCAGCATACATCTTCATTTGTTATGCTCCCTGCTCCCTTGCGAGTTGGAGAAAATTCAGCATCTCTCAGCCCATAGGATGACTATGCCAAATATTCCTCTTTTTAAGGGTGGTTTTATAAAACAACTGTGTGGATGGTTGATTCAAATGCCTACAAATTAAAGAACTAAAACAATAAGTTTGAGTAAATGACTAAAGCGGATTGACTCTTCATTGTTTCTCCTAAAAATTATATGTTGGACACAAAGCAAAAGATCTGAAGATATTCATGTCGAAAGATTTATCCAGATTGAAGGACACTGAAACCCAGTAAAATGCTGATTATTCTTTCTTTGGGGTCAACCTACAAAAAACTGTGGCTTAAATGCAGAATCCTACTAATTTAAAATGGCTAAAAAGTTAAAAACTTTTTTAACCAATAACGCATTGTTGTTCTATAAACTGTATCTTAGACTCGATTAAGAATAAGTTTTCAAATAATTTTCCATTGAAATGCTTATATACAGTTGACTATGGATGTCGTGGGTATATAACCTATCATAAAATCATGAGTACATTCAAATCCAAAAAGCTTGATGTTTAACTTGTGAATTTTTCTCCCTTCTCTGTTTTTTTCGAGATAAGAATATTGGTTCACTTTTATGTCTAGACACTTGGAGAAAGGATGTTAAGATTCAAGATGTAAAAGATGCCCTTGATAAGGCAGCACCAGGAAAGATCAGGGTAGTTTCTCTCACCAAGGTAACTGATTCTTTGGTTTATTGATTTTTCTAGCGTGAAGATACAGCTTGCTTTCTTGTCATCTGTTGGGGAAAATCTATTTTAATGTTTTCTGGTTAAATACAGCTGTTAGCATTTCTGTTTTCTTTTATTTGGTGAATGCCCACTAAGTCTTAAAAGTTGCTTTAAACCATACCTGGTCCAAAGTCATGTGGAAAGCCCATTCTGGCTAAATAGCTGTCTAAATCCCGTAGTTAACTGATTGAGCATCACGTAATCTAGGGGGTAAGAGTGAGCACAAAAGTACCTTCGCTATTTGTGCATGCTCTGACAAAAGTCTGATCAACAAGAAGAGTAGCCTTCAACTGCCACATTTATGGTGATGACAGCATTAACAACTGAGGAAGTGGAGTAAAGGGAATATTCCTCTTTTCAACTGTTGTCACCCTTGTCATATTGTTATCTCCATCCATGAAGAACAACGGAAAGCTGGGAAGAACATCCATATGATTTAACTTCTGTTGTGGGACAATTCTCACAATCTCCAAGATACCCATGGTTGTTCTACTAGGCTTTATGCTTTCTGAAATGAATTTTTGAGTTGAAGTTTCTTTGTCTTTGTTTTATCTCTTCTCGACAGCCTACATGATCTCTTCATCGCTGTAGTCTGTTAAATGGTGATTTTAGTCCTGGTTATGCATAAAGGGGGTTTCTTGGCTATCCATCTTTTCCCCTTTCACTAGTAGTTCAAATCAGTAACTTTCATTTGCAAAGCATGGTTCCAGTGTCATTTAACAGCCTGACACTCACATTCACAGCATGGTTCCGGTGTCATTTAACAGCCTGACACTCACATTCACCAATCTCCAATATGAGTATGATTGGCGTTGAAGAGTCCCAAATCGGATGAAAAAGGGATGGGTGGTTTCCATATATAATCTTGGGCAAGCATCCCTCATGAGCTAGCTTTTGAGGTTGAGTTAGGCCCAAGATTCATTTCTTTACAATTGGTAGGAATGGATTTTTCAATTTGTGAATAACTAATAGTTTTATTGCAATCATATGTGCTTTCTGCAGGTGAAATATTTTAAGCTCTTTTTCTCTCTCTAGCTCTTCACTGTTCAGATCCAGGTAACGGTCACTTTTCCGGCCACTTTTCCGGTCACGTTCAGGTAACGCCGGCGACCAGGTAACGCCGGCCACTTTTCCGGCCACTACAAGACCAGGTAACGCCATCCACTTTTCCGGCCAGATCTACTTTTCTTCTCTCTTCCCTTTTCTTCTTCTTCTCTTCTGCTTTTTCCCCTTTTTTACCTGCTTCTGGCACTGCCAGAACACCGCTGCTCCGTCGCCGGCGACCTTTTCCGGCCAATCCTCTCTTTCTCTCTCCGTTTTTTCTTCTTCTTTCCTTTCCCCCCTCTTCTCTTCTCCCTTTCAGGTCTTTGTGAACATTACTCCGGCAGTGAACAGTACCTCGACAGTGAACAGTAACTCCGACGTTGAACAGTGTTTTCCGGCGGCGAACAGGTTCAGTTCAACTGGAGTTGGTACCTCCGGTTGCCATATCCATTCTTTGTTCATACACTTGTAGTTACATTTTGCTGACTTTAGACCTTTGAATAATTTATTAGTTCATACTTGTTTTCATGGCTTTGGTTATTGATGGTAGACTAGGGTCATGTTCTCGTTCGGAGATGGGGGCGAGGGTTAGGAGGGGTAAGTGGGTTAAAGGAGCGTCTAGGCTGAGAATAGGTTCTTGAAACATTGGGACGTTAACGGGGAAGTCCATAGAGCTAGTTAAGATTCTTAAGAAGAGGAAGATTAATATAGCTTGTGTCCAAGAGACCAAATGGGTAGGTCGTAAAGCTAAGGAGGTAGACGGGTATAAGCTTTGGTTCTCTGGTAGGTCGAAGTATAGGAATGGGGTAGGCATTTTAGTAGATAGTGAATTAAGGGATCAGGTGGTAGAGGTTAGGAGAGTCACTGATAGGATGATGTCGATTAAGGTGGTCGTTGAAGGGCTCACTTTGAACATTATTAGTGCGTATGCGCCAAGCGTGCCGGGCTTAGGCGAGGAGGAGAAGAGGGCGCTTTGGGAGGATTTGGACGAGTTAGTGGGAGGCATACCGCCTACTGAGAAGCTATTCGTGGGTGGTGATTTCAATGGGCACATCGGGCCTATTTCGGGAGGTTATGATGATGTGCATGGAGGCTTTGGCTTCGGGGATAGGAATGGAGGAGGAGTCTCACTTTTGGATTTTGCAAGAGCTTTTGGGTTGGTGATAGCCAATTCGAGTTTCCCAAAGAAGGAAGAGCACTTGGTAACCTTCCGTAGTTCGGTGGCTAAGACTCAGATAGACTTTTTACTCCTTAGGAAGGATGATAAAGGTCTGTGCAAAGACCTGTAAGGTCATTCCGAGCGACGCCTTACAAAACCGACATAAGGCTTGGTGATGGATTTAGGGATCAAGATGACAAGGAAGAAGAGGGTCGTGGATGGCCGACCTAGGATCAGATGATGGGGAGTTTGACCACGACTAGTGCCTGCGATAGGAGAGAGAATTGAAGGATATGGGGCCTGGGATAGTAGTGGGGGTGCGACCAGTATGTGGGATAGGACGGCTAGTTGCATTAGGGTAATAGCAAGGGAGGTGTTGGGGTCTCGACAGGTAGTCGTGGTCGGCATTGAGGGGACTGGTGGTGGAATGGAGAAGTTCAAGGGAAGGTGGAAGCAAAGAAGGTGGCGTATGCGAAGTTGATAGAAAGCAAGGATGAGGTGGAGAAGTGGACGAATAGGGAACTTTATAAGATGGCGAGGAAGGAGGCGAAGTTGGCGGTTTCGACGGCAAAAATGGCAGCTTTTGAACGCCTTTATGCTGAACTAGAGGAGAAAGACGAGGATCAGAAATTGTTCAGGCTAGCCAAGGCGAGGGAGAGAAGGGCATGTGATGTGGATCCAGTGAAGGCATCGAGGACGAGCATGACAAAGTATTGGTAGAGGAGACTACATTAGACGAAGATGTCGGTCCATACTTCCACAAACTTCGAATGAAAAAGGGATAGATATTGTGTTAGTGAGATTTAGAACATACGGGGAGGCGTCACGATTTTGGGTATTGCAGAGTATTAAGGTTGAGGAGGTTAAGGGTGCCGTTCGTAGGATGCACAAGGAAGAGCGATCGGTTCCGACGAGATTCCGGGGAATTTTGGAAGAGCGCGGGCTTGGCGAGGTGTTTGGGAGGGTCGACTAGGTTGTTTAATGTCATCCTTAAGACGACAATGATGCCCGAAGAATGGAGGTCGAGTGTAATGATCCCTCTATACAAAGAACAAGGAGATATCCGGAGTTGCAACAACTAGAGGTATCAAGTCGCTAAGCCATACTATGAAAGTGTGGGGAAAGGTGGTCTATTTCGGAGAACCGGTTCGGATTCGTGCGGGACGCTCGACTACGGAGGCCGTCCCGTGCTGTGAGGAGACTGGTGGAGCGGTATGGGGACGGGAAGAGGGACTTGCACGCCAGTATTCATCGACTAGAAAAGGCTTACGACAAAGTTCCAAAAGATCTATGGAGATGCTTGGAGGCTAAAGGTGTACTGTGGCGTACATTAGGGTGATCGAGGACATGTATGAGGGAGCCAAAACTAGGGTAAGGACGGTAGGAGGAGACTCGAGCAACTTCTCGGTTGTGATGAGGGTTGCATTAAGGATCGGCTGCTTGAGTCCGTTTTTATTTGCCTTGGTGTTGGATGGATTGACGCGGCAAATTGCGAGGTGCCATGGTGTATGCTTTCGCGGATGACATAGTCCCGATCGACGAGACTCGTAGCGAGTTAATGCTTGGCTTCGGAGGGGTCGGAGACATACTCGAGTCTAAAGGGTTTAAGCCGAGTAGGACGAAGACGAAAGTACTTGGAGTGCAAGTTCGGTGAAGCACCTCGGGAGGCCGGTGTGGAAGTGAGGCTTGGTACCCGTGCCATCCGAGAAGAAAAGTAGTTTCAAGTATCTTGGGTCTATTATGCAAGGCAAAGGGAGATTGACGATGATGTCACACACATGTATCAAAGCGAGAGATGAAATGGAGGCTCGCTTCCGGAAAGCATGTGACAAGATGGTGCCACCACAACTTGGGGCAAGTTCTGGCTGCAGTGGTGGTTAGGCCGACTATGTTGTATGGGGCGGAGTGTTGGCCGCGAAGATCTCTCACGTTCGAAAAGATGAAAGTTCTTTAAAGAGATGAGGATGTTGAGATGGATGTGTGGCCACGCCGGAGTGACGGACTAGGAATGAGGCTATTCGGGACAAGGTGGGAGTGGCCTCGGTGGAAGACAAGATGCGGGAAGCGGAGACCGAGATGGTTTGGGCATGTGAAGAGGAGAGACATAGATGCCCCCGCCAAGTGCGGAGGTGTGAGAGGTTGGCCATGGATGGTTTCGAAAGAGAGTAGGGGTAGGGCCGGGGCGAAGACGGGGAGAGGTGATTAGACAGAAATGGCGCAGCTTCACAGCCTTGCCGAGGACATGACCTTAGATAGGAGGGTTTGGAGGACCCAAATTAGGGTAGAAGGCTAGTAGATAGTCTCGTTATCCTTCCTTATTAGTAGTCGCATTATCGTAGTGTAATTTCTTGTGCTTTGATTTCTGCTATTATCTGTTATTTCCTATACTTTGATTATCCTATTTTATCTGTGTCACTTTCGTTATTTTCATTTCCATATCGCTTTGAATTTCTTAGCCTTATCTGACCTCTTTTTATGCTTTTTATTGAGCCGAGGGTCTTTCGAAAACAGCCGTCCTACCTTGGTAGGAGTAAGGTCTGCGTACACTCTACCCTCCCCAGACTCCACGTTGTGGGATTTCACTGGGTTGTTGTTGTTGTTGTTGGGCATACTCCACACGTGCATATTTCGGAAAGTTTGGTTAGAGAGAATCAGTATGTTTGAACGAAAAGAAACATCTGCCTTCTTGGTAAAATCAAGATGTCTTTACTTGTTGAATTTATGAGTAGGATGGCTTTTGGAAATCATGTTGATAGCAATTTTCGGTTGTTAAGACTCCCTGCACAGTCAAAGGGATTCACTCCATCTTTTTGTACACAAAAAATGCCTACTTGTTGCTACAGAGATCGATAGAATTTTTGCTTTACTTATTAAAAGAGGGCGTACTATCATCTGCACGTTGTTGGTTTCCTCCTTTTTTCTTGTTTATCTGCGAATTAGATGTAACAACAAATAATTTTTTTTTGCAATAGGTATCCCGGGAATTTCACCCCAACTTCTCAGCAAAATGGAGACACTATCTGTATATATTCCCTATTGATGATGTATTAAACGAAAAGCAAGGTGGTCAAATCTGGATCAACGGTTGCACTGATGTTCATCAACAGAATCAATGTGGTAAAAGTGCTGTTGACGAAAGTAATGGAAATGTAATCGATGATGACAATGACGAGCTGATGCATGGAAATAAACCAACCAAGTTTGAAATAAACAAGGTTAACCGGCTTTTAGGTCAGCTTGAAGGAAAGCTTTTATCTTACAAAATGTTTGCACGAGATCTTAAAGCTTCAAGGAACACGTAAGTATTCATATTCCCATTATGGTTCTTTAGCAATGTTCTTTATCCCATTTTGCACTAAATCACAGATGATGTTAAATTCTATTAATCTTTAAACCCTGTAGGCTGTAAGTTAGACATCTAAATCTCTCATTCTAGAGTTTAATGAATGACTAGTATTACTAAGATTTTTGTGGATGGGCTGCTCAAGTTTTTGATCTTTTGAGTAGCTACCTTAACATTGCTAGCTCCTATTTGAGTATATTCATGTATGATACACTCTTGAGTTTCATCCCTATCTTAGCTTATTGGTGACTCCATGTCATTCCCTAAGAATAGTCATATAGGCAACTTTTGTGATTTCTTTAGCTTTCAATGTTTCATGTTTATTTTCATGGTGTTGGATGACATATATCCTTTTGGGTTTTAGTTCTTTTACAATACTATTTCTTAGATATATTTCCTAATTTTAACTTGAAAAAGATTTTGCTATTCTACAGAAGGTTTAATAATCATTGTGTTTCTTTCTTGATACAGTTGAAACAGAGGGAATAACACAAATATTATCATGCACGTAGGCATTGTAGTATTATTTTTCTGATGTCATCATTCTCATCATCTTCATCTTCATTATTGCTAATAAAACCGTTAATAATATTTGAAATTATTGCTACTGCTATTAGTAACACTAATGCTATTGTTATTGGAGTTGTTATCATGGTTATATTTACAATTTGCGATGACCCCTTTTTTGGAGAAGGAATAATAACTTAATTAAAAAAGACCCAAAAGGTGTCACAAGATGATTATGATGACCGTTATCATCAAAAAGTGCAGAAGAGAACTACAACTGATCTTAGTTAATCGAAAAAAGGAGAAAAAAAGGATCTACAACTTATCTTTATTACTTTTGGTTGAATATGGATAATGAATACAATTGCTTGTTCTTGTAATTTGCGTATGACATCTATTTTGCCCATATTCCTTGTTTCATAGATTACATTGCTTAAGAGAAGTTCGTTCTGTTCAATTATGATAAAGGATCTCCAATTGAATTATTCAGACAAGAGGCACCATCTAAGTTAAATCATTTTAGCTTTGGATCATTGATTATGTCCCTAGAAAAGTAAAATAAACTTACTGAAGAAAGAAAAGAAAAATGTAATTTCATGATTTTCCAGCACCAAGCCATAGAAGGAGCATGCTCAGCTATAAAGTTAGATTTCACATTGTATTCATCCTTGATGGTAGACTGATCACCAGTTTTTTGTATCTTTATGAATGTTACAGGGGTCCACCAACAGAGTGTTTTGTCTTCCATGCTAGAGCTATTGAAACTTCAATACCATGTGCAAAGGTATCAAACTGTTACTTCTAAGCCTGTTGGTTTTGCTGTTTCAAATTGCGGATTTCCACATGCTCCATGCTGATAACACGTGTCTTCATATGAAGATCCATGTTCCTTCATCTGAATACAACAACATACCCAGTGAAATCCCACAAAGTGGGGTCTGGGGAGAGTAGAGTGTACGCAGACCTTACCCCTACCTTGGGAGGTAGAGAGGCTGTTTACTTCTAGAAATTCCTTTATTGTACTGTGGTTGTTTAGGGATGCGGTGAATATGTTTTTTCTCGACAAGGTAAGTTTTGTTAATAAATGTACCAAGAAGGTACAGTTACAGCAGACCAACAACTTCCAAAAGCCTAACAACTAAATATTACCTGTCTCCTCTAAACAATCTTACTTTTCCAAGTATTCCAGAACACTCCTTTTACACCAAAAAAAATAAAATAAAATACAATTTTGAAAGACATCTATTTTTAATCTTGGATGCATGCTGTCTTATCCCTTCAAAGCAAAAAAAAAAAAAAAAAAAAACAATTACCCCTATCTCGGAAGATAGACATCTATTTTTAATCAAATGAAACTAAAGGATAAGTCAAAATGCTGTCTTATCCACAACCACAGATTAAGATAATCGAAAAGTACAAATCTTGTAGCAAGAAACAAAGGACAATCTCTCCAAACCATATTGTCCATAAAACACATAGGGGATTGTTCTCCACATTGACTGCTGATTTTTTGCTATTTTATTATGTTGCCATGTCTCCAGTAAACTCTTTACATTTGGTGGAAAAACCCACTTAATACCATACATATTAAGGAATAGTTCACAACGGTGTCTTGCCATTTTGCAATGAATGAGGAGGTGATTGACTGATTCTAACTCTTCTTCACACTTATATCATCTGTTACTTGAAATAATGCCTCTTTTGTTGATTATCCTGGGTTGAAAAGCTCTCTTTGCTAGTACCCACCCAAAACATGCTACTTTGACAGGTGCTTTTGACTTCTATTATTGCTTTCCGACCAATCTGATTTATACATGCTACATCTGTAACAGAGTATAACCTCAGGTAACTGTGCATCACCTGAGCTAATTCATCTACTTCCCAGTCATTGAGGCCCCTTATAAAGATCAGCTGCCAACCATTACTTGAGTGAAAATCTGTTAGCTTCCCATTCTTATTAGTGGATCATCTATATAAAATTTGAAATTTTGATATGAAACTTCCATTTTCCAGCCATACATGAGACCAGAATTGGATATTATTACCATTCCCTAGCTTAAGCTTTACAAACTGACTGTATTTACTCCATAGACTAGTGATAGTGCTCCAAACTCCACCCCCCCACAGGGACTCCAAAAACCCTTCCTGCCATATTTGACATCTATGAGTTGTTTCCATAATCTATGCTTTCATCATTATACCTCCAAAAGCCATTTAAATAATAGTCTTTTGTTATGAAACTCTAAATTCCTTACTCCCAAGGAAGCTTCTCTATCTTACAACCCATAATGTCTGCCAGATCACCAATGCTATGTTCTGCATTAATGCTGAACACTGTACTCTAGCCAGGTTCACCTTTAATATTGACACAAGTTCAAAAGCTAATAGAACTCTTCTGATATGTAACAGTTGCATCTTTCTCAGCTTCTCACAAAATCAGAGTATCATCGCATAAAGTAGTATATTTGAGACTGTAAGTTCTTCGCTCTCGCTTTTTCTACATTTTATCCCTCTAATCCATCCCAAATATTCTGCTTTTTGAAGCATTCTGCTTAGTTTTCCATCATCAACAAGAACATATAAAGAGGCAAGGGATCCCCTGCCTTGACCCCTGTGAGACTTAAATATCCCTGAGGACTTCCACTGATCAGAGCTGAGCAGTTAAATATGGATATGCAATATTTTATCTACCCAATCCATCTATCACCAAAATTCATTTGGTTCATGAGGTACAGTAAACATGACCAATTAACATGGTCAAATGCCTTCTCCAAATCTAATTTGCTGGCCACACCTTTAATCTTCCTCTTGAATAGGTATTCCAAGCATTCATTAAATGCCATAGCAACATCAACAGTCTGCCAGCCTTTCACAAGGACATGCTGATTATCTGATGCCAGCTTTTCAGTAGCCCTTTTCAGTCTTTTTGAAACTGGTAACATTGTATTTCTCAGCATTAAGGGTATGTTGGCCACCTCCAAAAAGTGAGTAACCAAAAGAAAGGAAAAAGACTTACAGAAAACCTAGTAAATCTACAATCTGATCTGTTTCCTCTATACAACGTTGTTTACACCAAAAAAGTAAGATACAACACAATTCCATTTAACTTTCTGGATAGAATTGGATCTATCTTCAAAACATCTCCCATTTCTTTCTCTCCACACAGTCCACCATATGCAGGCTGGTATTATCCTCCACCACCTTTTCTGACTTTTGCTCCTTCCCCTTCTAATCCAGCAACTGAACAGATCTGAAGTGTGCTCTGGCATGATCCATCTTGTATTAGAATGTTTAAGAAAGATTTCCCAAAGATGGGCAGTGAACTCACAATGAAGAAACAGATGTTTGTTAGTTTCCCCTGTTTTGTTGCAGAGAAAACATCTAGGTACTAATTGCATCCCTTTCTTTTGTAAAACTTCTTGAGTAAGACAGGCTCTCTTTACCACTAGCCATGTGAAACATTTCACCTTGGTAGGTACCAAGGTTTTCCAGATGGAATTCCATTGATATTGTGGCCTTCCAGCTCCACCTTGCATCTCTATCTTGTATGCACTGTTGACTGTGAAACAACCATCCTTGCTATGCTTCCATATAATCTTATCAGGTTCTGTTGTGATACCGCTGGAGCCTCCTAGTTTTCCAAGTAATGATGCCACCCTCTCCACTTCCCAGTCATTTAGCAGCCTTCTAAAAGAAAGGTCCCACCCCTGGGGTGTCCAACATTCACACACTCTTGCTTTGGGATTATTACAAATAATGAACAGATCTGGGAATGATTCCATTAGAGGAGTTTGGTCAATCCATCCTTCTTTCCAGAATTTAATCTTGACCCCATTACCCACCTTAACTTTCAGATTTGCTTCCATCAATGGCCACAAATCCCTGATAGTTCTCCGCACTCCAACCCCAAAGGGTTCAGTGACTGTTTCTGTGCACCAAGGACTAAGTTCACCAAATTTAGCCATGATCACTTCCTTCCATAGGGCATTTCCCTCTCCATTATATCTCCATAGCCACTTCATCATAAGACTATTGTTTTATAGTCTTAGATTTCTGATTCCCAATCCACCCCTTGCTTTCCTAAGTATTACTTTATCCCATTCCACCAAACTGTAACCCTTTCCTTCTTTGCAACCTTGCCATAGAAATTTTCTCCTTAGCTTGTCTAAATTTTTCACTACTGCTGAAGGAATAGGAAATAAGGACATCACATATGGAGGGAGAGAATCTAGTACGGAGTTAATCAAGGTTAATCTTTAATCAAGGTTAATCTTCCCCCAAGTGACAAATATTGTGCTTTCCACCTTGCAAGCTTCTTCTCAGTTTTCTCCACTATACCATCCCAGATCTCCAGTGCCTTATGCTTATTACCCAGTGGCATACCTAGATAAGTTGAAGGCAAATTCTCCACTCTGCACCTTAATATGCTTGCCAGATCTTGAATATGAGGGACTTCTTTGATAGGGAATAGACTGCTTTTCCCCCAGTTGATCCTCAAACCTGCTACAGCTTCAAAAACTATCAACATCAATCTGATATAGCAGATCTGTTCAGCCTTTGGTTCATAAAAATAACAGTGTCATCAGCATATAATAAGTGACAGATCTCCATTTCCTCCCCAGCTCTACCACCAATTTGAAATCCCCTGATCCATCTATTATGTATTCCAATTCTCATCATGCTGTCAAATCCTTCCATTGCTAGAATAAAAAGGAAAGGAGATAGAGGGTCACCCTGTCTCAAACCCCTCTCAGATGGAAAAAACCCCACGGGTTCTCCATTTACAAGAATAGAAAACCTGACAGTTTTAATACAAAACTCAATCCAGTTCAGCCATTTGCTACCAAACCCCATCTGCCTGAGAGTGTTTAATAAGAATTTCCAATTTACATGGTCATAGGCTTTCTGAATATCAAGTTTGCACATAACACCAGGTTCCACTCCCTTCATTCTTGAATCAATACATTCACTAGCTATGAGTGCAGCATCCATAATTTGTCTCCCTTTTATAAAACAATAGCCCTTTTCAGTCTTTCAGCCATCAACTGTAGTTATTTTGTAAAAACTACCCAATAAGCTAATTGGCCTGAAGTCTTTCACCTCCACTGCCCGTTTTTTCTTAGGGATAAGAGCAATGAAAATTGAAGTAATGCTCCTGATGAAAGTGCTGTTCTGGTAGACCCAGTCCACTGCCCTCCAAACATCTTCCCAACTATACTCCAACAACAACGTACATGCCCAGTGTAATCCCACAAGCGGGGTCTGGGGAAGGTAGGATGTACATAGACCTTACCTCTACCTTTGTGAGGTAGAGAGGCTGTTTCTGATAGACCCTCGGCTCAAAAGAAAGGTATCCGACGCAGGATTGAAAGAAAGTAGACAGCAAAATAGCAAGATGCAAACAAATGCAACAACAGATAGTACTATATCGAAGAATAAGTGACTGATAACTGAATACTAAAAGTAAAAGAGGAGAATAAGTAATGCACTACAGGTAGCCACCCCCCTCCCCCCACACACCCACCCCACCAAACCAAAAAAAGCTACCTAGTACCCTTCTACCTGAATCCTCGACCTCCATACCTTTCTATCTAAGGTCATGTCCTCAACTGAAGCTGTGCCATGTCCTGTCTAATCACTCCCCTACTATACTCCAGTATTTCTAGAAAAAGAACATGTTAAAGCCAAATGGTCCTGGTGTGTTTGTCTTCCTTGAATAATTAAATAACCCTTTCCACCTCCTCTATTGAAAAATGTCTGTACTCGTTACTTTTCCTCATCTGATAATTTTTCAAGCTCCTCTTCCTCCCACAGTAGTTTCTAGCTTTCAAATTATGAGAATGGTTTCTCCGAGAAGCTAAACTATATGTTCTTTAATGAACTTCTCATCTTCCTCCAGGTCTCCCTCTATCACCATTTTATCAATATTATTAAACAAATCTTTTTTTAGATTGTTTATTGTTTTATACACCTTGTATGCTGGGATTTCCCTTTATATCGACAAACTGTTAATTTCATCAATCAGTCTAAAATTTTGTCAATTCTACATCATAAAAATATCTTAACTGGTTTCAATGTGATATTAGTAATTACACACTGATTAGAGATGGAAATTAGTTTAAGAATTACTTCTTTAAGATAATCTTTTCTTCATTTCTGATCCTGTTCTTTTTCTTCCTTTTGCCATAATAGACCCTATCTGTGCTTTGTTTTTGCTGCTTAATTGTCTGCTGAAGATGTTGGATTCAAAGTGCTTTAGATATCTGATCTGATAGTTGTGCAGTTAAATTGCCATTAAATATATTCATTGACTTAGAGTCCTATTTGTATTGAAATTGTAGGACGGGAGTCATCTAAAGACGATGTGCATTGAGTTAGTTGCTAACCGTTTCTTGCGGAAGGTATGGTCGTATTCTATAAATTTTCTTTATGTTCCCTCACACTCGCCACATTTAAACTCCAAAGTCAAGGTTACACTTATAATCGGATGTTGAGCTATGTTTGTCCCATATGGATTGCATTATGAATTGAAAAAGGGCTTTACAAAGTTTTTCTCCTCCATCTGTTGTTATTTTAGATGGTTAGATTCTTTCACAATTATCTATTCACACCCTAGTCTATGTAATCTTTCACAATTATCTATTCACACCCTAGTCTATGTAACACAGCAGGTACTTTTCTCTTTCCTTCTTTAGGAGTGATTGAAAGAGTTTATGCAATACGGTAAAATATCCCGCTACTTTTACTCCATTGAAAGAAGGAACGTTACCCTTGTCTATATCTAATACTTCCCTTCCTATTATGGCTGGATATAGTATTTGGTTAGAACCACACACAAACCTCGGTCTGAGATATTACTACTATATATAAGTGAAGATAGTGAATTTTTGTCCTCACATCCTCACAACACTAATAAGATGCACACATGTGGCTTCTCTTATTGACTTTCCTTGCATATTTTCATTTTTCATTTTTTGCTCTCATTCATTTTTTTTTGAGACCTCTCCACATGGATTTTGATAATACCAACTTTTTGTAGTCCTCAAATGAATTTATTTTATCTCTTTACCCCTAATTGAAATTTTTATGACTTTGTGAATCCTCAAACATTTTGGTAAATTTTGAGAATTTTAGGGACTTTTTTATGCCACTAAAAATAATGATGTCATGGAAAAGATTATAGTGGACCCCACAAAGCATACTCATATATATATTTGAGTCTTTTGAGGAAATATTATTAAACTTGTTTTAAAATATATTTTTCCTTAAGAATTTATTAAAGACACGTAAAGAATTATCCTGCCATTCAAATTCTATCTTAATGTAGGCTTAATAATTGAATTAAAATATTATTCTTTTAATACTATTTAGGATTGTTGATGTTGTTTTCTAATTATCATTTGCTATTTTCAATTTTTATTCGTCTGGTTAGACGTAAAGTTGTTTTATTTTCTCCTGTAATTTTGTAATTTTATGTTGTACATTCTGGAAAGCTAAGTAATTAACAAAGATTTCACTTAAGGTAGAATTAAGTTTAAAATTAAAGTAATAAATAAATATAAACTTATATTAATGTTAAATACTTTTAAAATGTAAATTATTGTCCTTTCGTTTCAATCGAAAAATGAACTTTGAAGTACAATAATAATTAATCAAATTTTACATGCGCACACTTTTAACATAAACCTTATCTAATACTGTAATATCTTTTGGTAAAAAATAAGTTAGCCAATATGGGTTCAATTCGAAGAATCAAATGAAATTAATATAACATATGAAAAGCTCAATTTGGATCATCGGAGACTTTAATCTCAAAAGATTTAAGTAAAATATAAATTAGAAGAGCTTTCTATTGTTTGATTTTTTTTTTTTTTTTTTTAAAAGAATCTAATACAACTAAGAAAAATGTTTTCCTTTCATATACGTTTTTGTACTTTGAAATTTTAGAAGTCTTTTAAAAAATTAATGTTACAAAAATAAAGAAGCAAGAGCAGAAAAAATTTAAAAAATATCTACAAATTAAATTTTTAACGTCGGTTTAGCACGGGCCAAATGACACTAGTGTATATATATATATATATATATAGAGAGAGAGAGAGAGAGAGAGAGAGTGTGTATATACACTATATGTATATATATGTATGTATGCATATTATACTAAGTTCTCATACACTGGCACAAAATATTGGTGGGTGCAGTCGTTTTTCGCATCTATTGATTTAAATTTTTAGATCAGCCTCTACTTCCTATAACACTTGCTCTTTGCACTACAAGTCTACACAACCAACAATATAGTGTAAGATTCATGCTTAGAAGCACATACACGAAAAGTGAAATAGTATATGCATTATCAAATAGATACCCAAGTCAAAAAGTAAAACGATGTACCAAAAAGATGTAGAGGAAACAGAACAGTTGGTAGAATTATTAGGATCTCTGTAAGTATTTCTTTCTTTGTTTTTCTTTTGAAGGTCCCCAGCATATCCATAATGCTGAAGAATACAAATTACCATTTTACACCCCCACCCCCACCCCCCCCCCCCAAAAAAAAAAAAAAAAAAAAAAAAATTTAAGACAAGGAAAGGATGTGAGTGCCTAACCAAAACCTTAGACAATGAGTAGAGTGACCCAAGACCTTTAGAAACCCTTTTGTAAGTCCTTACACAACCTATATGGGACAACACTATGACTTAACACCCTTCAGCATGTGTAATTCAATTTTGGCTTCATACTTGAGCTTTAATGGGTGCCAAAGATTAGCTCTTATACCCTATGAAAGAATGTAAACTTCCAACCAAAACCTTAAGGCAATGGGTGCAGTGGCCCAACGCCTTTATTAACCCTTTTGAAAAGCCTTGCACAATCGATGTGCCACATCAATATAAACTAAACTGAGACAATTATTTGAAACAAGATGTAAGATAGAGAAAGGTGTTTGCCACTTCAGTTACTCTTATGAAGAAGTTGCCACATATATCATGCTTTAATGTTCCGTTCTTTCTTTGTCATACCTGATGTTAGTCTATTTTAACTGAATAATTGTATAACAGTAATGGGCATCAGATGGTAACACTAAGTGCCCATGTTATTATGATCTATGCTAATCCAAAACATCTTCCAAGACAAGCCTGAATGATATGCACGATTATTAAGACCTAAGAAAGGAAAATTGGTCCTTTTTGTGTTGCCATTCCTGATTGCGATCTCATCTTTGCCTTGGACAAGGTCTTTAGCCTTTGTTCCTTGGACAAGGTCTTTAGCCTTTGTTTTTAATATTAGATACATGATCCCAAAGAGATAAGTCAAATAAAGAGTTCCCTATTTTTGAAGCATGATGTCTATTTTGTTCTATCATTTGTTGATGTATTTAAAAGAAATAAAAAACAAAGATGCATCAACTTGTTTTTCACCTTTTTCCTTTCCAATTCCTGAGGGCATCTATCTCAGGCCAATGAATAATAAGGAAGTTACTGAATGAAAGAAAACGGAAAAGGAAGCTATACAACACTTATACTTACCTTAAAAGGATATCTGAGCCCTTCCTGCTTTCTTCCTTGGTAACTGCCTCACCCAATTTCAGCCAAGAGCAGCTTATAATCCCCACTAATTTATAAATAATTGACGTAATAAAGATGGACCTTCATTTTTTCAAGTCGCTGCTTGCTAGACATCTACTTCGAAGGGCCAATGGAGAAAAGTATCGTGAGGTCGAATTATATTAAGCCTTGCATGTAGATTTCTCTTGCTGACTGTTGCACAAATTAACTTTGGTAAATTTGGAAACTGGGCATTTCATCATGACCGATGAGGCAGCCATGAAAGTTATCTTATGGTGAGAATATAAGGTTAAGATCTTCATGTCGCTTCCTGACAATTTCAGATCTTTGGTAGTGTAGTTCCTGCTGTCTGACTTGTTCTCACGAGGTATCAATAATGATCAACTATTACATGACAGTTCATTGAAAAGACAAGAGTTTGATTCTATCTAAATCCACAGAGAGAGAGAGAGAGAGAGAGAGAGCCTGATTCCATAGGAACCTTGGATTCACGTCCTTCAAACTGTTGCAGCATTCATAATGACTTGCTATGCTATGCAGATGGTTCGTGTTCTTGTGGCAACTGCAATTAGGGAAGCTGCTGCTGGAGCTGATGATGATGCCTTGCTGAAGCTGATGGATGCCACCTGCAGGCGCGCTACTGCTCCACCTGCTCCACCCGATGGTCTTTGCCTGGTCGACGTAGGCTATACAGATTATGATATAAGTCACTGCCTAATTCCTTAAAGCGACGAAACAGACATTGTCAATTTACAAGCATTTATCTTTCTCAAAAGGGAAATTGTAAAATGAGATGAGGAGCCTGCCAACAAATAGCATCTTTCTTCTTTCTCGAGTCTCCATTCTTATTGTAATACAGCTGTTTTAGCTTGGGAACTTCGGATAGTTGCATCAAGCCTCAACCAAAACAGAGACCATCATTCATTTATATTAGAGTTCCGAGTTCCTGTAGTTTATTCTTTTGTACTGTTGTCTTTATAGGTTGGGTTTAATCTCCACTTCAGTGTTTGAAAGTCATTGATTTCGTTTCAATGGTTTGTTTCAAAGTCCAAAATTAGTTGCAATTTTTAACCGAGGGAGTTTTTGGATTGTACATTTGCAAATTTTCCTACATCAAATATATGCTTTGCCACTTTTTTCACTTCTACAACCAGAAAAGAGGGAAAAAATGGATAGTGACACAGAACTTGTTATGGATGTAAAATAACTGCATGGGATCACACTTTGTTTACCAAGATTTCCGAGAAAGTTAAAAAGCTCTTGTCTGTTTCCATATGAAAATAGAATGCAACTTTTACAGAGTTTAAGTAAACCAAGTCAGATTCTTTTTATTGAGCTGATTCCTTGTTGAAACCAAAACATAGTATTACCAACGAAAAGTGGTTCTAGAATTGAAGAAAGAAATGAAGCAAGTAATGACTAAAAATTTCATACAACCTCAAACTCATTAAAGATTACAAGAATGCTTCATAACTTAGAAGGAAAAATAGAGAGCAATGACTTGGTTAGTGGAGGTCACTTACATTTTCACTATTACATACAACAACATCAACATACTCAGTGTAATCTCACAAGTGGGATCTGGAGAAGGTAGTGCGTTCGCAGACCTTACTCCTACATTGGGAGGTAGAGAGGCAGTTTCCGTTAAACCCTCGACTCAAGAAAAAACAATTCAAATTAGATAAGTACTAAAGATAGCATGACAAAGCGTTCTGAAAAAAAAAGAGGACAGTAACAACATTAAAATAATATGCTAATTGAAGTGCAAGAAACAATAGATGTTAACAAAAATCTAAGACAAGAAGCTACAAGCGTAATACTATGATTGCTAGTACGGAAAGATAAGCTAGACAACCACCAATTACTTACTAGCCTTCTACCCTAATCCGTGTCCTCCATAGCCTCCTATCTAAGGTCATGTCCTCAGTAAGTTGTAGCTGCGCCATGTCCTGTCTATTCACCTCTCAAATACTTTTTTGACCTACTCCTACCTCTCCTGAAACCATCCATAACCAACTTCTCACACCTCTACCTGGGGCATCCGTGCATCTCCTCTTCACATGTGCAAACCATCTCTGCCTCGCTTTCTACATCTTGTCTCCCACCTTGAGCACTCCCACCTTATCTTAATTTCTAATCCTATCTCTCCTAGTAAGCCCACATATCTATATCATCACCCTCATCTCCGCAACTTTTATCTTTTGAACGTGCGAGTTCTTGACTGGCCAACAGTTCGCCCCATACAACATAGTTGGTCAAATCACCACTTTGTAGAACTTGCCTTTAAGTTTTGGTGGAACCTTCTTATCACACAAGACTCCAGATGTAATCTCTATTTCATCCACCATGCACTAATACGATGTGTCCCCCTGCCTTGGATAATAGACCCAAGATATTTGACACTTTCTTTCTTATGGATGGCTTGAGTATCAAGCTTCACTTCCACTCCAGCCTCATGCCTTTCGTCACTGAACTTGCATTCTAAGTATTCTGTCTAGGTTCGCTCAACTTGAACCCTTTAGACTCCGAAGTTTGTCTCCAAACCTCTAGCTTAGCGTTAGCTCCGTCGCGAGTCTCGTCAATTAGAATTATGTCATCTGCAAATAACAAACACCATGGCACCTCAACTTGGATTTTTCATGTCAATTTAACCATCACCAAGACAAATAAAAACAGGCTAAGAGCTGATCCCTAGTGCAACCCCATCACAACTGGAAAGTGTTCAGAATCTCCTCCAACTGTCTTTATCCGTGTCTTAGCTCTATCATACATGTCCTTAATCACCCTAGCTAGTGTACACCACAGGTACACCTCTAGCCTCCAAGCATTACTGTAAAACCTCCCTTGGGACTTTATCGTATGCCTTCTCTAAGTCGATGACCACCATGTGTAAGTCCCTCTTACTTTCCCTATAGTACTGCTCCACCCGTCTCACAAGATGAATGGCTTTCTCGATTTTATTTTACATGACATTCTATTTTTTTATTGTGTTTAAGAAAAAGTGATACCTTTCTATATCTAGAAATCTGTCACATTAAACTTTTTTTTTTTCTTTACACCTGAGGTATCCAAAGAAAATCGAAAAATCGCACCAAAATTAAAAACGAAACCAAACTGACTTGATAAACCGTTCTTTCTTATGGCTTGGTATCGAATTATAAAAAGCTGAGAGTATTTGATTTAGTCTGGTTTAAGCAAATAAAAGCCGAAAAACCGATAATATTTACACACACATAATTTATAATTCTATATGTACCCTTAAGTTTTACACTGAATGGTTCAGGTGCTCATAGTCTCGAAAATTTTCATTCTTTGCACTAATCCTGCGTTTCAGTTTTGAAAGTTTCTTGCATTGAACATGCAAAGATACTTAACGCTTGCACTCTTATAGTTTGGGATGAAAAGAGAAAAACTAATACTAAGAAAATTCAAGACAAAGGAAGCAACAATTAACATACAAGTATTGATTTTTATCTCCAATTTCTTGATTCTATTAGAAAGAAAATTTAACATTCAATGGTATGCAAAACTAACAGGACAATTGGGACTACATCCTTGGACTTTAAGCAGTGAATTCGAGGAGAATTCTATGGATGTGTTTGTCGTTCTATCATGCTTTTGTAGAACTATTTGTATTTTATCTTAATTGTTGCTTCAAAAATAGTTTGATATTTCTATTTATAACATGGTATTTTATGTTTCTATTTGTTTCAACTTACGTATAGTCCTTTTCCTTCTTTATCTATTTTTCTTTGGCTGACATTTCTAGTCTTGCAAGCAGGCTTGGACGAGGTGGATAAGAAGCGCTTTTGGGAGGATTTGGATGAGGTGGTGGGAGGTCTACCACCCATTGAGAAGTTATTTATAGAAGGAGATTTCAATGGACACGTAAGATCTATTCCAGGGGGTTATGACAATGTGCAAGGAGGTTTCGGCTTCGGGGACAGGAACGGAGGAGGAGTCTCTCCATTGGATTTCGCGAAAGCTTTTGAATTGGTGGTAGCTAATTCGAGTATCCCGAAGAAGGAAGATCACTTGGTTACCTTCCGTAATTCGGTGGCAAAGACTCAAATAGACTTTTTGCTCCTTAGGAAGTATGATAAAGGTATTTGTAAGGACCACAAGGTTATTCCGAGTGAGAACCTTACGACCCAACATAAGCTTTTGGTGATGGATTTGGATATCAAGAGGAAGAGGAGGAAGAGGGTCGTGGATGACAGGCCAAGGATCAAATGGGGGAGTTTGACTATGACTAGTGCCCAGGAGATGGGGGAGAAGTTCATGGCTATGGGGGGCTTGGGACAGTAGTGGGGACATGAACAGTATGTGGGATAGGGCGGCCAGTTGCATTAGAGAAGTAGCTAGAGAGGTGCTGGAGGTCTCGCGAGGTAGCCGTGGTGGGCATCGAGGGGACTGGAGGTGGAATGGAGAAGTCCAAGAAGGGTAGAAGCAAAAAAGGTGGTGTATGTGAAGTTGGTAGAGAGAAAGGATGAGGAGGAGAAACGAACAAATATAGAGAGATATAAGATTGCGAGGAAAGAGGCAAAGCTTGCAGTTATGGCCATAAAAACGATAGCTTTTGAACCCTTGTATAAAGAACTAAAGGACAAAGGCGGGGACAAGAAGCTGTACAGGCTAGCCAAGGCAAGAGAGAGGAGGGCTCGTGACCTGGATCAAGTGAAGTGCATCAAGGACAAGGACGGAAAAACACTGGCGGAGGATGCTCTCATTAGACAGAGATGACAGTCATACTTCTATAAACTCTTGAACGAAGAAGAGGATAAAGACATTGTGTTGGGAGATTCGGAGCACTCCGATAAGTGTCGCTATTTTGGGTATCGTAGGAGTATAAAGGTCGAGAAGGTGAAGGGGGTTGTTCGCAGGATGCGTAGGGGAAGAGCACTCGGGCCTGACGAGATCCCAATAAACTTTTGGAAGAACGCAGGCAGGACAGGTTTGGAGTGGCTGACTGGGTTGTTTAATGTCATTTTCATCGAAGATGCCCGAGAAATGGGGGTGGAGTATAATGATTCCTTTGTACAAGAACAAGAGTGACATTCAGAGTTGCTATAACTATAGGGGCATCAAACCGCTAAACCACACCATGAAGTTTTGGGAGAGGGTGATGGAGATGAGGGTAAGGAGAGAAGTGTCTATCTACGAGAACCAGTTTAGTTTAATATCGGGGCGTTCGGCTACGGAAGTCATTCATAGGGAGAGGAAGAGGGACACCGCTATGGTGTTCATTGACCTTGAGAAGTCATATGACAAAATTCCAAGGGAGGTTCTATGGAGATACTTGGAGGCTAAAGGGGTACCTGTGGCATACACTCAAGTGATCGAAGACATGTATGATGGAGCCAAGACCAGGGTAAGGATAGTGGGAGGAGACTCGGAGCACTTCTCAGTGGAGATGGGTTGCACCAGGGATCAGCTCTTAGCCCATTTCTATTTTCCTTGGTGATGGATGGACTGACGCAACAAATCCAAGGTGAGGTGCCGTGGTGTTTGTTATTCGCGGATGACATTGTTCTGATTGATGAGACTTGTAGGGGAGTTAACACTAAGCTGGAGGTTTGGACACAGACTCTGGAGTCTAAAGGGTTCACGTTGAGTAGGACCAAGACAGAATACTCGGAGTGTAAGTTCAGGAGCATATCTCATGAGGTTGGCGTGGACGTGAGGCTTGATACTCAGGTCATCCAACGGAAAGGAAGTTTCAAGTATCTCGGGTTTATGATCCAAGGAAATGGTGAGATTGACGAGGATTTCACACACCATATTGGTGCAGGTGGATGAAATGGAGACTTGCATCCAGAGTCTTATGTGATAAGAAGGTGCCGCCAAAACTTAAAAGGAAAGTTTTACAGAGTGGTGGTTAGACCGACTGTGTTGTATAGGGCGGAGTGTTGTCCAGTCAAGAACTCTCACATTCAGAAGATGAAGGTTGCGGAGATGAGGATGCTACGATGGATGTGTGGGCATACTAGAAGGGATAGGATTAAAAATGAAGAGATCGGGGACAAGGTGGGAGCGGCCGCGGTGGAGGATAAGATGCGGGAATCGAGGCTAAGATGGTTCAGGCATGTGCAGAGGAGATGCACGGATGCCCTAGTGCGGAGGTGTGAGAGGTTGGGTGGGCATGGTTTTAGGAGAGGCAGAGGTGGGCCGAAGAAGTATTGAGGAGAGGTGATTAGACAGGATATGGCGCAGGTCCAGCTTATCGAGTATATGACCTTAGATAGGAGGGTATAGAGGACACGGATTAGGGTAGAAGTCTAGCAGGTAGTCGAGCATTGTCCTACTTAGTCGTAGTTTTATTCTTGTAGTTTTTCTGTCCTTCGACTTCTGCTGCTATCCGTTGTTTTTTGTACTTCAATTATCGTATTATTATGTGGTAGTTAATGCTTCTTTATTTTATAGACAACTTTTTCATGCTTTTTACTGTATTTTTCATGTCTTTTATACTGCTTTGAACTACTTTTCTTTGTGTCGTGGGTCTATCGGAAACAGCCTCTTTACCTCCCAAGGTAAGGCCAGCGTACATTTTACCCTCTCCAGACCCCACTATGTGGGATTTCACTGGGTATGTTGTTGGTTTTTTTGACATTTCCATTCTTCTTCTTCTTTGTTCAACCTCGGGACCAAAAATTTTAAGATTTTGGTACCCAAAATTCTTCCTGACTTTAGCGTTCAAAACCTTAAATAGAGATGAAAAAACCACCAAAACAATTCAAACCGACAAAAATCGACAAAACCAAGAACGATAAATATATATTATTATATTTGGTTTGATTTTTGTTAAACATTTTAAAAAAATTGACTTAATTAGTTTGATTTTCTTTTAAGCAAAAACTGCACCAAACTGAACCATGAACACCCGTACTTACCGTTACAAAAATATCATGGCATGTTTAGTCATGGTCTAACGGTACTTTGTAGCATTTGTTAAAAGTCATCTTTTTTTTTTTGAAAAATAAAATAAAATTTGGTGCCTAGTTAAACATCGACAAACAAAATGAATCAAAGGGAGAACTGTTTTTTTTTTTTTTTTGTACATCTTTAGTTTTGTTCAGATCTTATCAATGTTTAAATATTTAAGTGCAAAAAATATATGATTTATATGAGACAATACACTTGAAACTGTGTCAAACTTACAAATGAAGTCGGATAAAGGATGAGGATTACTGTAGGCGGTAATCAGTGTAAAACTAGCTATTTCGTGATGAATCCTCATAATACAACTCCAATCTGTTTGAGGCTAAGTAATAGTAAGAATAATTGTTGTTGTAGTACTATTAAGTCATCTAAAAAGTTTTTACGGGTAATTAAACAATAAGTGGGAATAACAATTTTAATAGTAAATAAGATAATTTACTACAACATGTTAAGATATACCATAATATAAAAGTTCTTTAAACTTGTTAGTCAACGCAATCTCATTTTTTTTTTTTTTTTTTTTTTTTTTTAAAAGAACTCCAAGGAGAACCTCATTCAAAGAGAATTCAAAGGGTAAAGCGTAGTTTTCTGAGGGAATTAACAAAGAAAGAGAGGACTATGTCAACTTGACATTCCCCACTTCACATTTGTCCATTTTTCCAACTAACTCTCAAACTCATTGTCTTGTCTCTCCTTGCATGCAACACAAAACATTCTTCTTCTTCCACCTTTCTTTTGGCCTCAAAATTACTCCATAAAGGTAGCATTCTTTCATTTGTAGGAGCCCTTTGAGAGGGCGCGCACCTGCAAGTGCGCGCACCAGAAAAAAGTTAAAAAAAAGAAAAAGAAAATTAATTAAAGCCAACTCTCTCTCTTCGATCTCTATGCAATCATGGCACAAACTACACAAAAAACCTACAAAAATAAAAACAAAAACAAAAACAATAAGCATGTCCTCCTCCTTTTGATTATGTCTACATTAGCATTTGTGACAATACCATCAGAGGGAAAATTATCAGAGACTGATGTTCTACTCAAGTTTCGTCAATCTTTGAAGTTCGATGGTGATCCGTTTTCATCATGGAATACAAGTACACCACCTTGCAAAGATGAGAACAACGTACCTAATTGGAAGAATATTTTTTGCGAACATGGAAAGGTTATGGGTTTGAATCTTGAAAATCTTGGCCTAAGTGGTACTATTGATTTGGACATACTTAAAGACTTGACAAATTTGAGAAGCATAAGTGTGGGAGATAATAAATTTGACGGATCTTTGCCAACTTTAAATAAACTCCCTTTATTAAAGAGTGCTTATTTCTCAAAAAACAAGTTCTCTGGGCCAATTGATGGCAAGATCTTTGAAGGGATGAATAATTTAAAGAAACTTGACCTATCAGATAATCAATTTACAGGACAACTCCCTCCCATAATCGGTGAATTGCCAAAACTCAAGGACTTGAATATTAGAAACAATAAGTTTGAGGGTCCAATTCCTCCTTCCTATTCAAAACTAACTTTTCCTTCTTTTTATGGTACGTACTCTCCCTCTTGTCTTTGTAAGTTTTACTTATTACTTTTATTTGTGCTTATTTTCCTCATTTATATGGTACTTCGTTTTTTAGTATTTGAAAAAATGACCATAAAAAGTATTCAGTAAATTATTTGCAGCCTTCATCTTTTAATGCAAACGTCTTCCAGTTTGTTCTTATGCAAACGCATGTCCATGAACATTGGCATCTAAAATTAAAATCAATTTTGAAAACATATGTTGATGGTCTTATGGAGAAAGATATATTATTTAATTAAGAGAGATAACATCTTACCTCCTATTTCTTCCTTAATTAATAGACAAGCATCACCATCATATATTTTCTCAATGAGATGAAAAGATATTTATTTTCTCAATGAGATGAAAAGATATTTACATTGTGCAATTACGTTTAATTTTTTTTTTTTTCGAAGTTTTACAATGATTATGTTATTGGTAGCTAATGTATCTGACACATCACTTCCTGTAAAAAGATTAGAAATCAATAGTTTTTCTTAAAAAGTTTGTTAACTAGATGTCGTTGCTTCATTATCGTGTTAACATTCTCTAATTGTTTTCTTAAAATAAAACATCTCCTCATTTTTTGTCCATAAAAACACTTTGTTTATGATTATGATCTCCTAATTAAGTAGATATGTATACATCGGATACTATGTTGTTTTGCAATCCTATATCATCATGTTGTTTGAATTTCACAACCAGACAATATTTCTAAAGATTTGCATACAAGATTAAAAAAAAAATAGAGATTATATCAAGAGCTATGTAAAAAGGAATATAATTATATGAGATCGTCAACTGGTAGGAACAATTGATGAGAATTATCTTCGATCACCAATATTTTGCATACAAGATAAAAAACAAAAGATTATAACAAGAACTTCGTAAAAAAGAATATGAGATCGCCATCTAGCAGGAACAATTGAAGAAAATTATCTTCGACCACCAATATTTACATAAAAAGCAGAGATATATTAAATGAACATAAGTGCTTTTCTATATTGTAACTTGTTATCTCTAAGTGTTCAAACCAGTATTTTAGTAAAACTAGTTTTTTTTAAACAATAAAAAAGCCAGAAACAACGTTAAGAACAGAAAGTAGATGAAACGGAAATTTCCGAGCCCACAAGTTTCTTGTGTGTCTTTAATAAATCTAATCCCCTCACAGTTGCCAAGGTTAATGGATTAATTCCTCCTAGTATAGAATGAAAACTATTCTGCAATAGTGGCAATGCAAATTGCAGAACTTCAACAAACTAAAATGGCGGTAGTAAATCACACTGGACACTTATGTTTTGCTTTTGAAAAATGATGCAGTATGCAAGAGAGAGAGGAGATATAAAAATCTATAATTTTTCAGTAGTTGAAAACTAAGGCAAAGCCTAGGAAAGAGCAAGGTGAAAGTGAATTCTATGGTGTTGGATACTTTTTTTTGTCATTTTGTTTTCTCGATTTATTAAAAATATTGTTTCGCTGTGTGAACATTGTTTTACTAATGATGTTTATTGTTTTGAGCACAGATTAGGTAACAAAAATGAGTTTTCTTATTGTTCTTATAAAACAGGCAATGATGGTCTTTGTGGCCCACCTTTATCAAAATCATGCAGTGAGGAGGAACAAAAAAAACAAGAATCATCATCATCACCATCATCATCATCATCTTCATCATCTAGTTGGAAGATTGCCCTTATTGTGGTTGTGGTAATTGTTGTGATAGGTATTGTTGTGTTTATACTCATAAACCGTCGCAAGAAAAATCCACAACAGGAAGTAGTATTAGGAGGATCATCAAGTGGTTCACCAACCACTCAAGACCAAAAACTAATCCCTTCATCTCATGATCATCTAAACAAAATGGAACAAGGCCAAGTTGCGGCATTATCATCTCCTGATCGTTCTAGTGATGTCAAGAGAGCTGAAGTTGCAGGACAAAAGCTTCTCTTCTTGAAAGATGACATTGAGAAATTTGACTTGCCTGATTTGTTGAAAGCCTCTGCTGAAGTTTTGGGAAGTGGGGTATTTGGTTCAACTTACAAAGCTGCACTTAGTACTGGTCCTATCATGGTTGTTAAGAGGTTTAGACATATGAACAAAGTTGGCAAGGAAGATTTCCATGAACATATGAGAAGGCTTGGAAGATTGAGTCATAAGAACTTGCTTCCTGTTCTGGCTTTCTATTATAGAAAGGAAGAGAAACTTCTGGTCTTTGAGTATGTCAACAATGTCAGCCTTGCAGTTTATCTTCATGGTATCTATCTTACTTTATATTTCTTCTAATTTATATTTCCTATGTCCCAATTTTAAGCGTCTTACTTTCTTTTTGGTCTGTCCTAAAAAGAGTGCCTTCCATATTTAGTAAGTCGGCATTTCAAATATCCTACATGACAAGTTTATAACCACAAGATTCAAAAGACATTTTAGTACATTATATAGTTGATTCATGCTCTGCACATTGTTATTTTTCAGGTAATAGCAAATCACGTGGGAACCAAAGTCTAGATTGGCCAACTCGTTTGAAAATTGTCAAAGGAGTAAGCAAAGGAATTTTGTACCTCTATAATGAGCTACCAAGCTTGACAAAGACCTCATGGTCACCTCAAGTCTTCAAATGTGCTTCTAACAGAAACCTTTGAACCAGTTCTCACAGACTATGCTTTACTACCAGTGGTAAATGTAGAACATGCTCATGAACACATGATCTCATACAAAGCACCAGAGTTGAAACAATCAGGGAAAATCAACAGGAAAACTGATGTTTGGACACTTGGTATGTTAATCCTAGAGATCTTGACTGGAAAATTCCCTTCCAATCTTTTAGGTAAGGGAACTCAAGACACGGATGATTTAGCATTTTGGGTTAACTCTATTCTTGGAGAGGACTCATCAGAAGAAAAAGAGGTGTTTGATAAAGAGATGAAAGGAACAAAAGACTGTGAGAGTGAAATGATGAAGCTTTTGAAGATTGGACTAAGTTGTTGTGAGGTTGATGTGGAGAAGAGATGGGATATAAAAGAAGCAGTAGAGAGGATTGATGAAGTAAAAGAGAAAGGTGATTTACTAACTCTCTCTGCCTTCTTGCCGTTAACAACTGGGCTGAAGAAATACAATATGCATACTTCAAGATAAGATTCAAAATATTTCAATTGTTTAGGGGTTTTTTGATCAACTCATCATAACATGGGAAGTTTTGATTTTCTTGGATGCATATTGCATGACTATTTGGGTGTATGATTTTTTTTTTTGATCATGGTGGAGGATCAATTGAACCACCATGTGGGGTTACTACAAAAAAAGAACAAAAAGAAAAACAAGAAAAATAAGAGATAGAAAATGAAGTTACTTAATTTTTGTTTGCATGTAAATTTGTCCTTTATGAATCTATAGTATAGGTTTGTTTCTTTTCTTTTCTTGTTTTGGGATTATTACTTTGCAAAATTGTTATCTTTAAATAAATAAACTATATTATGTTGTATATAAAAAATTGGGATGACTTTTCATTCATCTTGTTCTTCATTTAAACAACTAAGCACCTCAGATTATTAACATTAGGTTGCCTCATTGAAGATTTTTTCATTTGGTCTAATTTAATTGGTCCAATCTATTCACAAAATTATATGAATCTATTGAAATTAAACAAAAAATTTTGTAGGGTAAGAGAAAAGAAATGAGTAATTCCATTTGGAGTTGTCTGCTTGTACTCAACTACGCTATAATAAAAACGACTAAGCAATCACTGCAAATAGATCATATTAAGAATTCAGAGATAAAACACAATTGGAGCTTACGTTAAGTTTGGACTGATAACTACTATTGACACACTAATGTTAACACTTCTTGAAATGAAAACTAAGAACTTGATTCAATATTTGAATGAACTGGTAAATAGTATAAAGATGCGTGTAATTTACTTAATAGAAGTGGTGTGCGATGCTAAGTTGAACAAATAAATGAGGGGAAGACAAGAGAAAAACAAGATTCAATAGGAGGAAGACACTTCACAGAATCAAGAAGGAGATATCAAGCAGACCAAGATCCAAAATCAAAGGAGGAACAAAAACACTGAAACCAGTAAAAGAGGCAAACAATAAAGCAGAATTTTTGGTAGAAACCATGCTCTCTCAGTTGACTCCAATGGTTCCAGAGAAAACAAAGGTGATTATCAAGACACTGCTCAAAGTCAGGAAAAAAGGAAAAATTTATTCTGATACAAGAGGAAGAAGTAGAAACAGAAAAAAATAAGGAAGACCAATGTCAAGCAAACTGCATCACAAACATGAAAGAAACAAGAGACAAAGTGTCCCTCCCCCTACTATCCATGATTAGTGCAATATTTTGGAATATAAAGGGGTGAGGACCAAAAAGTCAATACATAGACTAAGAACTTTTATCAACATCAACAAATTGACTTTTGTCGCAATCTCAGAGCCTTTTAGTGATATGAACAAAATCAATGGTTACAAAAGATATTTGAGGTTTCATCATTGTCAAGCTAATACTAATGGTTAAAATTGGTATTTTTGGAAAGATTTTGATCGTAGTGATATCTTGGTTAACAATGACCAACAAACTACTTTGAAGCTCAAGAATACCCCTACCGACAAAAGGACATATGTTACAACTGTTTATGCTAAATGTACTTCTGCGGAAAGGGAAGTACTTTGGGAGAGTATTATTGACATGAATAACTTCATTGATGGTCCACGGTGCATGGGAGGTGAATTCAATGTGATTATGGATCCGGATGAGAAGTTGGGTGGTAGGCCTCACAGAACTCATAAGAGCATGTATTTTATTACTTGTATGGAAGACAGTAATCTCAGTGCCATTGGCTTTAGTGGTCCAAGATACACATGGTGCAACAATTTCCCCCATAGTAAGAGAGTATGGAAAAGGTTAGACAGAATCCTTATAAATGATGAATGGACACAGTTGTTTCCTCATAACTCAGTAAGACACCTCTCTAGATCTGGGTTTGATCATAGACCTGTATTGCTCAAATGCTATAATGATCAAGGAAGCAGCATAGAGTACTTGAAATTTCTAGATTAAGCAAGCTGATTTCCTGGAAATTGTCCAAACCATTTGGAGTGAACATATTAGAGGTAATCCCATATGGATCCTGCAGAGTAAACTGAAAAGACTTAGTAGAGTACTAAGTTCATGGTCCAGGACCAACATTGGTGATGCTTTTGAACATGTTCAAACTTGGGAAGCTAAGATTCAAACTCTAGAGAGCTTAGATATGGAACAAAATGGTGAACAAGGTAGGGAAAATCTAAATTGAGGCTATGCTGAATATGTGAGATGGCTCAGTATCCAAAATTCAATACTTAAACAAAAGACTAAATTGAAATGATTCAAAAATGGAGATAAAAACACCAAGTACTTTCACAGTGTCCTTAAAAACAGAAGTAAGAGGCTTCAAATTTATATAATTAAAATTCAGAAGGGCAAATGGATCCAAAAGGAAAACAACATCAACAAGGCTGTAGTCAAGTATTTCAAGAGACAATTCAACCTGAACCATCCTGAAGTTGACAACAATATGTTGAACCAAATGCCAATGATAATCACCGATGCTGAAAATGACACACTTACAAAGGTTCCACAAGAGGATGAAATCAAACAAGATGTTTTCAATATGAATATTGACATTTCTCTAGGCCCAGATGGATTCAATGATATGTTCTTCAAATTTTGCTAGGATATTGTTAAATTTGATATACTTGCTTTTGTTCAAGACTTCGTTTTTGGAAACTCTGACTAAGTATTATTCTTATACTTGTTTAGCTCTAATTTCTAAAATTGAGTAAACTATTACCTTTGCAGACCTTAGACCTATTATCTTAAGTAATTGTACCAATAAGATCATTTCTAAAATTATGGCTAATAGGCTTAATTCTTTATTACCTTATATTATTTTGAGAATTAGAGTGGATTTGTTTCTGGTAGACTCATTACTGATAATGTAATGCTTATTGACCCCTAATTTTAGACATGTCATAATTTATTTTAATTACCCAGAGTCCTTGGATACTAAACAGAGTGAAATGTGTATTTTTAGAAGTCAAAATGATTTTATAAAAATTATTCAGATAATATTTTACCATTTTATTTGGTAAAATAATTTCTATAATATTATAAATTATTTAGAAATTAATTTACATATTTTTATATGTTATTGAACAATCATGATATGTTTGCTAAATCTAACCAAGAGAAAAGCAATTTACAATAATTATTTATTTAATTGTCTAAATGGGAATATTGTCAATTAGCAAATATTTTTACGTTGTTTAATTCAAGGAATTTGATTGATTAAAAGAATTAATAATTTTACTCCTCAAATCTCAATTTTTACATATTTAATTATTAGAGTTTTATCACAATTAATTGAGTATTTAATTGTGATTAATTCTATAAATTGATCACTACATGACAAATAATGGCTATAATTGAAATGACTAATTGTTAGTTCAAATATGACCTTAATTGAAATAACCAAATTCATTGGTATAAGTTAATTAAGGTCAGTAGCCTTTGATTTGTTTGATTATGTCAATTATGGCGTTATTTTAAATAGCCAAATTCATGGTACTAGCTTAATTAAGGTCATTCGTGCAAATTAGCTCCTAATTTGGCCAACTTGTTATTATTAGGTCATAATTGAAATGTTCAATTAATGGACATTACTTTAATTTTGACCATCTATTAAATATTTGCATGCATGCCCTCCCCCTATACAGGTATACATAGATATACACATGAGTATACGTATACACACATGTATATCTACATATGTGTATACGACCAGGCCCCCTTCCTCCTTATTTAAAATCTAGACCCAACCCTACCCAAAAGGGCATGACCCGGCCTAGATCAACACATAACAGGGCAATACCCCCTCCATTCCCTCATTTTCCAAACCAAACATACCCTGTCACGACCTATTTTACTAGGACGTGCGGGCACCTATCGTTCCCACCGCGATAGGCGTACCCTTATCCCAATATAACCAATTTAAGTAAAGGCGGAAGAAATAAATATAAGAAAAAGTCTCAAATAATCCATATAAGATAAAGTGCGGAAATACTAAATACAACCCCATAGATCTGGTCTAACTCATACAAGAGCAATAACTAAATACTACAAGTCTGAAGGATGATAAAGTCTCATAATACAACTATCTCGAAATAAGAATAAGATAAGTAAGTAAAGGAAATAACATCCGAGCAGCGGCCATCATCGCGTTCACCCTGGAATGACTCTACAGCAGCCTCACCAATCAATCACGAGGGAAAAGAGTGGAACTTGTCTAATACTCTGCATCCATAAAAGAATGCATCAAGTACAGGTCAGTACAAAACAACAGTACTGGTAGGCATCATCGGCCGACTAAGCATAGCTAACACAATTCAGATAATAAAGCAGATAGGCAGACAAACCAACAAGTATAAATCAAATGTAATCGAATCCAAGTACATGTCATCATCTAAGTAAAGCATCTAATTCCAAATGTGCCAAGTCTGAAAGTATCAATTCCGAAACCAACATCACAAGTACAACACCAAAACATCTCAAAATCAAGCCATAATGCAATGTGATGCAATAGTGCATGAATGCAATGCAATGCCACGCAAATGCTGTGTACACATGTACTCCGGACAGAAATATCAACATCTCGGTAGTACAACCCAGTATGACTCGTGAAGTCTAAATGCCACCCGTCTCGGATATTTGCCCAATAGACAGACGGGATCCCGGATCTTTACCCACGGGGGGTTCTCATCGGCACCACTCTGGGGGACCCGCGGAGTCCATGCACTCACTCAATCAACGATTCCGGAACTAACATCGGATATTGGCCATCTCACGTCACTCAAGTAAAACCGAGCCCTACTCATCAAAGTGTTTCATCAAGTATCGTCAGTATCTCAACAATGTATCATGAAAAATGAGAGTGCGTGCAATGCATGTATCAACATCAATAATCATGCTCACTATAACAAGTACCAACAATGGGTACACCAACAATATATCCGAGTCACAAGTACCAACAGTGGGTACGCCAACAATATATCCGAATTGCAAGTACCAACAATGGGTACGCCAATAACATCGTATCAAGATGATAAAATAGAACCCAATATCTATCAACAACTCATGGCATCAAGTCTACACAATAGAATGATCAAATCACAACACAACGGGGTGGCTAGCCCCAAACGCATAACAGGGCCCAACCTAAGGTAATATCCAACCCAACTTCATACCCGAAGGTTCACATGCTGTCTCCGACAATATAATCTAAATATATGCTTCGCTATATGAAGTCTCACCAAGGGTAAGCCATAACCTACCTGGATAGCCGAACCGCAAACACTAACAACTCACTCCTTTGCCTTGCCTTTCCGCTGAGCCTCAGAACCAAAATAGTCTAGGCATATTCGAAATCTAGGTCAACCTAACCCTAGAAATTGGGGAAATGGGGCCCACAAGGGCAACACGGGAAATTCGAAAGCAAAATATCAAATTAAGCACTAGGTGATCATAACCCAACCACTAATTGCTAAATTAACTCATAGATTTACCCAATTTTGAATTTGAAGCAAAACCCCCAATTTGGGTATAAACCCTAACTCTTTGATTCCGAAATTCAACATTAAAAATGGAAGATATATGATTAATAAAATTAGATTCATCAACATCTAGCATAAACCCCATCAATTTCATCATTAATAAGCCTAGAGAAAAATGTTCATCAAAACCCACTTTCATCTTCCATTACTAATGGATTATTAGAGGAAAGGGGGAATCTATGGTGATTTGGATTAATGAAATAGAAGAGGGATAGTAAGATTTACCTCCAAAAGTATTCCCAAAATATCTCCAAGAACAGTCCCCAAAAGCTCTAATTTCAAAATGAAAATAAATGAGGGTATAAAGGCTTTTAACACTTCATTAATTATACACACTGCCCGTCACCCGCTTTGGCGACACTGAGCGGTCCCTCAACCACTTCTCGATAAATACTAAAATGCTTAGACCGCTCTAGGCAGAGGGTTATTGCTCCAGCGGTACCGCTTCCGCGGTGTTGGTGCCGCCAAAGCGGGCACCAGACACTAGAAAACTCACCCAAGTTTCACAATTCAATCCGATTTTTTGACTAATTCCCGAGGCCATTTGCTCACATACCATACACATAGACACATATACAAACACACTATGAATGTGCCCGTGGCCTCAGAATTTCCAACGGAGGTCTCGTTGACCGAATCAACCCCGATATCTTAATTCCAATTTCCTAACCCAAGTCTCAAAATGCATCCGAGTGCATTTGGAACAAAACCAAATATACACAAAAGTTCTAAACGATCATCCGGATCTCTCGGAATCGACGAATTTCCAAAAAAAATCCGTTTACCCAAAAGTCAACTTTAGTCAACACTTTTTGCTTAAAGCCCAAATTTTACAAAAGGTCGCTCGAATCAAATCTAGACACCTCGGGAAGCTTATCAACGGTCCCTTCGGGTCAAAATGAGCCTAGAGAAAAATGTTCATCAAAACCCACTTTCATCTTCCATTACTAATGGATTATTAGAGGAAAGGGGGAATCTATGGTGATTTGGATTAATGAAATAGAAGAGGGATAGTAAGATTTACCTCCAAAAGTATTCCCAAAATATCTCCAAGAACAGTCCCCAAAAGCTCTAATTTCAAAATGAAAATAAATGAGGGTCTAAAGGCTTTTGACACTTCATTAATTATACACACTGCCCGTCACCCGCTTTGGCGACACTGGGACCGCTCCGGCCAAAGCCGCTTCCGTGTCCCTCAATCGGCTTCAGGCCAATCGCCTAAAATGCTTGGACCGCTCCGGCGCCGGGTTGTTTATTGCTCCCGCGGTACCTGTGCCGGTGTCTTGGTGCGCCAAAGGTACCAGACACCAGAAAACTCACCCAAGTTTCACAATTCAATTCAATTCAATTTTCTGACTAATTCCTGAGGCCATTTGCTCACATACCATACACATAGACACACATATAAACACGCTACGAACGAGCCCGTGGCCTCAGAATTTCCAACGGAGGTCTCGTTGAAGGCGTCAACCCCCGATACCTTAATTTCAATTTCCCAATCCAAGTCCCCAAATGCATCCAAGTGCATTGGGAACCAAACCAAATGTACATACATGTTCTAAACGATCATTCGGACCTCTCAGAATTGATAGATTTTCAAAAAAGGTCCGTTTACCCAAAAGTCAACTTTAGTCAACACTTTTTCGCTTAAAGCACAAATTTTACAAAAGGTAGCCTGAATCAAAACTAGACACCTCAGGAAGCGTGTCAACGGTCCCCTTGGGTCAAAATGAGCTAACCAAGCTTAGAAAAGGGTCAAAAGGGCTGAAAATGCAATAATGACCAAACTTTTCGTTACACACCCTATACGCGTCTCTCTCTCTTCCACCTCCCCAAACCATAAACGCTGCTTCTCTCTCCTCATCATCATCGCCAAAAATGGCAAAGTCTCAGGTGTATCATACTTTTACTGGTCTGTGTGACCAAGAAAGGCAAAGCTTGAATGCTTCTGCCATTTCTCACCTAATCCATCCCAAACAGGGCGTAAGTAACCTTTGCTTTTGCTTTTTATTCCAATTAACGATCAAAACTCTGTGAATCCTTAATGGATTTTGTTTGTATTTTCTTAAAATTGCGAATTTTGATTGGTTCTTGAAGAACCTTTTGGATCGATCACTTTTGGGTCGAATCTGGCCTTTGATATGTTTGTTTGACTCAATCTCAACCCTCCGATACTCGAATGTGCAGAAGAAATCTAATTTTGTGGATTTGTCCCACATCGGTTGCAATCTAGGGTTTGAAGATTTTGGGGTTCTATAAATAAGACCCCCAGTCCTCATTGTTCAATGAGGGAAAGAAAAAAAGAAGAAGGACATTGACTGAATATTCATACATATTCACTCATATCCTCGAAATACCTACATTTCTAGGCAATTTTCTTTGAGATTTTAAGAGTTTGAGTTTAGTTAAATTTTAAAGTTATTTTCTGTTCTTGTTCTTGTGTGGGTTCTGTGATTGCGAGCATTTGGGGTTAAACATTGAAGTTTCCAAGTCCAAATCTCTTCTACAGCTGCACACACAAAAGGTAATTCTTTGTTCCTTTCATTTTTTTCTGCATTTTTTAGTTTTAAGTTATCTGCATTTATGTGTTTGGTGCTAGTTTAGTTAAGCATGTTTTTCTGCATTAGTTTTGGCCGAATGTAGTTTAATAGTTAAGCCTATTTTATATGTTTGTTTTTTTAGCTTAGTTTATTTAGTCCTATATATTATCTTAACTCTTATCCAGTTAAATATATCTTATATGTTATTATAGCCTATTCTATTAAGCATGATTTAGCTGATAATTTTGCCTATTTTAGTTAATCATGCCTTTAGGTGTTATTTTGGCTTAGTCTATCTATGTTAAGCATGTATTATATGATTTGCTCTAGTTGATCATGATTTATATGCTATCTTGTTAGAACTACTTGAGCTGATTATTCTGTAGTGGAATTTAGATGTTGCTGGCTTTGAATCTGGTTGCAAAGTACATGTTAGGCTAGTCCTTGCCTATTATTTGCTTAAAGTATAGTTGTCACACCCTGAACCATGGCTTGGACGTAACGCGACACTTGATGCCTTACTGCATGTGATCGAACGAATCATATGGCTTGCTAAATCATCATGAGGCATAACATGAGCGGAATATGACATAAAAAAATGATGAGCCTAAACATGGGATATCATAAATATCTAATAAAATACTTGTTTAAAAACATGAATATGGATTGTCATAGATAATGAGCCAAAGATGGCTATACTACTCTGAACATCTGACATAACATAACTGTCTAGTCTATGAAACCTCTAACATGAATCTGAACTTCTAAACATACTTACTGGGACAAGGCCCCCAGCATACCTTAAATGCATAACTAGCATAAAAGTATATAATGACTAAACCCCGAAGAAGATAGGGCTCACTAAAAGCTGATACGTGGATGATCCGATATAGTAGATTTGTTGTCCTGTAAGTCCGTACCTACATCGTGAAATGTAGGCCCCCGGGTAATAGAAAGGGGACATTAGCACATTGAATGTACTGGTATGTAAAGCAACTAATTGAAATAAACGTGGCACATGAAATAACATGATAAGAGCTGAAACTGAAACTAAAATCTGGTCATGAACATGAACTTAAAATGTTTTACCAATGTTATATATATATAACATTGGTAAAACATTTTAAGTAGGGAGAGCATAAATATAACCGACAATATGAATCACCACGTGAATACGTGGAGTCTGGTACCTGACCCGGCCAGCAAAGCTCTCATACCTTGCCAAGGGTATAAGATATAAATATGGCATGAAAGGATCCAATCAATATTAAGGAATCATCCAAAACATGGGCGGAGCGATCCTTATCCTATGGTGGCTAGCGAGTTTCAAGCTATTTGAGCCTTCTCGGTAATCTGTGCAACTCCCAAAAACCTGAACATGAAAATAGGTGGCATCTGAGCCCATGATTTTCCATGAATCATGACTTGCATTATACATGGATATAGTTACATAATATACTTGCATGAAAACGTGTAAATATGTAAAGTATTTCATGAAAATAAACATAGTAATTAATAACTTGCATGTAAGAACTCATGGAATGCAAAGTATGAGTTTTCATGAATTACGGATAGATTCTCAATAACCGAAATGGAATATAAGAATACAATAATGAACTATTCATAGAAACATGGTATATCATAGTATATTGACGTAGGGTTATCATGAACATATCTAGAACACTAGTTTTCGTATAATCTCATACTTTTATGGAAGAACGTGGCGTAGGGAAGAACAATGATGTTCTCACACGTAGATAGAAACTCTACATAACTTAATCGCTCCAAAAACTGGAGAAAAGTCTGAATCTTTGTAGAAGAATTCCAAAATTTTGATCTTGAACCTTGAGATGGGTTTTCTTGAAAACCCTCGGTTGTTAACATAGGATTTTGCTTAGAATTCATGTATAATCATTAAAATTCACTTGGGAATACATGGGAGGGACTTACCTTGATGTATGAGGATGAGGAGAAGAAAGAATGGCCGTTCTAGGGCTTGGAGATGTGAAGAATGAAGTAAAAAAGCCTTAAAACGAAGTTTTAAAGTTGCTGTCGGACCTGTTTTACGCTCACTTTAGGCCCATTTTACAGCCCGTAAATTTGATTTACGGACCGTAAATCCGTAATAGTTTGCTAGATTTTTTGGACAATTTTACGGCCCAAATTTACTGCCCGTAAATAATTTACTTCCCGTAAATTCTGCCGTAAATCGACATAATACTATTTTAGTAAAACGGACACAACTTTTTGTACAGATGTCCGTTTAACCTCCATAATATACCGTTGGAAAGGTATTTCAAATATATACAACTTTCAAGAAGGAACTTTTCCCAAATTCTATAGATTTTTCCTTATACTCACTTTAAATGAGACATTGTGCAAACTTACCTGAAAACATACTCTGTAGGGTAGCTTCCAACTTTACTTTGCCCAAGGACTCTTCTTATGACTTAATTAAGTTTAAAACACCCTTTCTACACTACTCATCTTGGTTCCATTGTATCATCATCTTACGAGTCAAACCTTAGCCCGAAAGCACGAGGTGTTACAATATCTCCCTCTTGGGATCATTCGTCCTCCAATGATGGGTCATGGTTGAGAATGTGACTGGATATGACATGAGTACAGTAAATGAATGTGAGGAAACATGACATGGAACATGGGAGCTGAAATAACATGACATGGCTTCATGGAAACATGGACGCTGGGGCATGAGACATGAGTAGAGAATACATAAACGTGAACGTGAGACGTGTGGCATGAATACGTAGGGGACATGACATGGATACTGAAGGTATTTACCTTGAATGTTCTCTGCTTGTTCATCGAACAAATATGGATATCTGAATTTCATGTCTTTTTCAGCTTCCCATATAACTTCTTCAACTTTCTGACTCCTCCACAAGACCTTTACTGAGGCTGCTACTCCCTTAGTCCTCAACTTGCGAACTTGACGATCAAAATAGCTACAGAGATCTCTTCATAGGTCAAACCATCCTTAACCATTATACTGTCAGCAAGACAACCAACGATGGGTCTCCCACACACTTCCTTAACATGGATACATGAAGCTCTGGGTGAACAATATCCAATTCTTGCGGCAACTTTAACTCATAAGCCACTTGACCAATCTTTCGCAGGATTCTGCATGGCCCAATATATATTTCTGGGTCTAAGTTTCCCTTTCTTGCCAAATTTCATCACACCTTTCATAAGTGAAACCTTTAAGAACACCCATTCACCAACTTGACTTTCCATAGCTTGATAAACTAGATCTGTTCCCAACAACTCAGACATCTGCCAGCTAACCAAAGCACAACACAAGCCTCAAAGGGAAGCATACTACGCATGACATGACATAACAGGGTGACTGAAATGTGAACGTGACTACTATGAACACTGAACTGGCATGACTACGTAAATAATAACTTCCATGAATCCCGGTTTGACATGAACACATAGATATTGAAGTGAATAAATACATGAATATTATACATAGTATTTGAGAAAGAATTCATAGGCACGAATGACATGAGTACTGGAACATGAGCATGAACTTGACACGATTGCATGGACGTGAGAGCATAAACATGGAACATGAATACTGGCCGACGTGGATACATGAGTGTTGAACTGACATGAGATTTGAATACGTGAAAACATGGATATCATAACATAAGATCTGAATGTAGAAAACATGAACATTATAATAGGAGATCTGAATGATGAGTGGGGATGGGATCTGAACACTTAGAGACTTGATCATAGATATTCGTATATCACCACAAAGAGACATATGAAATAAGAGTACGACTTGGGCCTTGAATGAAGGCGCAACTCGGTGCGAATGAGACAAACATGAGTTATATAATAGAAATAGATCTTATCATATAGCATAAAGATCTATAGTAGGCATGACATGAGTATGTCGAATCTTAGTGGAATACTCTTGAGATAAGTACTACAGGGTACTTGATAGGATCTCCTTTTGAAATTGAAACATACCTTACTTTGAACCTTACCTTGTTCGCTCTGAAACATAGATATAAATACCTTGGCTCACCCTTCTTATTATCGTGAGAGGATCATAAAGGATTGAGGGAAAGGATTCATTCATACAAATCATATGAGATACTTCATCTTAGAACGTAGATGTGACATGGGTACATCGAACATGAAGGACGTAACATGAAACATGCGCACATGGAAACGTGATTAATATAACATAAAACTTGAATATCATGACATAGGACATAGGGATATGAGCAACTTGACATTTACATGAGTACATCGAAGCTACATACCATAGCGGTTGGACATGAGTTCATGAGCATTAAAGTAAGACTAGGGCATAAATCTGACTTGCATGGAGTACAATTTGTAGGCTTCACTCTTGAGTCAGGGACATAGGGCACAAATAAGGTATCACCTTTGGAACTTAGATATACTTACAGAATGGTACATGGTTGAATATAGTTAGTTCTTATCAGTAAGAGTCGACACCTCCGTTATAAAATACGGCTCATGAAAGAATGGATTATAGGCACGAATACTTCGTTTATCAAGCACCTAAGATATGAGTATAAAGTCGCTCTGGACATGAGCAGGGCATAGGTACTCAGGGGAAAGAAAAAGGAATCCTTTGTGTCAAGTTACGAGATGGTTTAAAACATTAGCCAGAGGAACATAAGTACAAATCATATAGAGTCGTGGGTAGGACATCCATCTTGACTTACTCTTATCATTACCTACCAACCCCACTGTTATGCTATTTCTACAGGTGGATGCTCAAAGAAGTTGGTCGTGGGCACGAGTACATGAGAACGTAGGTAGCATATCTTTGGAGTCGAAATAAATCATTTACCTAAGGCATTCTTCTCTTTTTTCAAGGACTAGGTGTGCATTCCATAGGATTCTTAGTCTTTAAACTATTATGTTTCCTTCTCCTCAATCATTATCAAAATCAACATCATATTCGAAAAGCACTTAGAAGCTAGAATATGGTCATGGGTATAAAAGCACGATAGATACGTGGGACATGAATGCGGTCTTTAACCTTGGACATGAGTACAACCTGATGTGCGAAACATGAAAGAACATTCCCTTCCATAGCTTACTATCATATGAAGTCTTAATTCTTGTATCTTAAATGTGGAGTGTAAAGCTCTAACAAGGGCATGATTACGTCTGGGCATTGGTACTACATAGTGCATGAATTAATCTGGAATTAGAAATGTTACACTCTTAAACCCTCTATTCGCCCTAAAACTTGATCTCATAACATATTTACCTAATACTTGATCTCAATGGCATGACAAAAGATGATTTCTACCCACTTTATCTTAGCTACAAGAAACTGTGATCCTTTAGTTCGGCCTAACCCATATAAACAAGTTAGGACTACACCAAGAGACTCAATATCATCTGATTATACCTTAAACGTCTATCACATCACTACCTCCTTTTAGCCATGTACATTGTCACCTTAAAGTCGATCTACATCCTTAAAGGAAAAATTAAAAAAAAAAAAAAATCTACTTTGAACTTTCAACTGCACAATAACCACATAATACATAATAGATTTAGGGCATAATATCTCATATGTGACAAGGAGGGAAAATTATTGGCATACCTATGACACATGTGATGGCACCTCAGAGTCCTGGCGACCTACCATATCATGATAACATGTTTGATTCCCACTTGATCCTAATACTTCACCCCTATCTATGCCTTGGTCCGCTAGTGCACGAGTACCATGGGCTGCGAAAGGTGTTGTTGAATTGGCTACGGCTGGTCTAGGGGAATTAATTGGACCACCACCCTTGATGTTACTACTATACCTGACTGAAGGGGACTCTCTCTGCACGTGGCCTCGGAGACCACAATTATAACACACACCCAAACCCATCCAACACACTCCTGCATGTCTTTTGCTACACCTATTACAAATGGGGTGTGAAAAACCTTTGTTACCCTGTTTCACTGATAGGTAATATTTCAGATAGTGACCCTACTGGCCACACCCAAAACATCTACGGGTGCCATAGGGGCATACCCCTTGATGTCTCTTATTACACTTGCTGCAAATAGGATTATGAAAACCCCTCTTCCTCACATTGGTCTGAGTTGGGACATTAGTGGTAAATAAAGTAGGTCTTGATGACCTACAGTCGTAGAATTGAATAATTAGAACTCCTGGAGTCTGAGAGTCCACCTGGGGTCACATCCATAGTATCCCTCGAGCTCGAAGTTGCCTTTCTCTTAGTAGACATTTTCTGAAAGAACGTAATACGCACGAGTTAGAATAATTTTTGATGACTCAATCTGAAATTAACACATCAATAATGACTAGTTTCACATCTTTCTCATCCATTGAGATGAGGCGTATTTGGTAGAATGCGGAACAACGCACGAGTTCGAGTGATTTTTGATAGCATAGCTCTACTGCATGATCTAGAGTCAAAAAAATGAGACAATCCAAAATGTCTTGGTGGTCAACTGTTTGTATGTGTGGCACGCATACACATATAAAAGCAACCCTACTAGAAAAGGTTTCATAGACTCCCTAAGAAACTTGAACCTAGGCTCTGATCCCAAGCTTTGTCACGCCCTGAACTATGGCCTGGATGTAATACGGCACTCGGTGCCTTACTGCATATGAATGAGCGAACCACATGGCTTGCTGAATCATCATGAGGCATAATATGAGCGGAATATGACACAAAAACATGATGAGCCTAAACATGGGATATCATAAATATCAAATAAAATACTTGTTTAAAAACATGAATATGGATTGTCATAGATAATGAGCCAAAGATGGCTATACGACTCTGAACATCTGACATAACATAACTATCTAGTCTATGAAACCTCTAACACGAGTCTGAACTTCTAAATATACTTATTGGGACAAGGCCCCTAGCATACCTTAAATGCATAACTATCATAAAAGTAAATAATAACTAAACTCCGAAGAAGATGGGGCTCACCAAAAGCTGATACGCGGATGATCCTATAGAGTAGATCTGTCTTCCTGTAAGTCTGTACCTGCATCGTGAAATGCAGGCCCCCCAGCAATAGAAAGGGGGCGTCAGCACATTGAATATACTAGTATGTAAAGCAACTAAATGAAATAAACGTGGCACATGAAATAACATGATAAGAGCTAAAACTGAAACTGAAACTAAAATCTGGTCATGAATATATATATATATATATATATATATATAACATGGGTAAAACATTTTAAGTAGGGAGAGCAAAAATATAACCGACAACATAAATCACCACGTGGATACGTGAAGTCTGGTACCTGACCCGACCAACAGAGATCTCATACCTTGCCAGGAATATAAGATATAAATATGGCATGAAAGGATCCAATCAATATTAAGGAATCATCCTAAACATGGGCGAAGCGATCCTTATCCTACGGTGGCTAACGTAGTTTCAGGCTATTTGAGCCTTCTCGGTAATCTGTGCAACTCCCCAAAATATGAACATGACAATAGGTGGCATCTGAGCCCATGGTTTTCCATAAATCATGACTTGCATTATACATGGATATAGTTACATAATATACTTGCATGAAAACATGTAAACATGTAAAGTGTTTCACGAAAATAAATATAGTAATTAATAACTTGCATGTAAGAACCCATGGAAGGCAAAGTATGGGTTTTCATTAATTACGGATAGATTCTCAATAACCAAAATGGAATATCAAGAATACAATAACGAAATATTCATAGAAACATGGTATATCATAGTATAAAGACGTAGGGTTATCATGAACATATCTAGAACCCTAGTTTTCGTATAATCTCATACTTTCATGGAAGAACGTGGCGTGGGGAAGAACAACGATGTTCTCACACATAGCATACCTTAATCGCTCCAAAAACTTGAGAAAAGTCTGAATCTTTGAAGAAAAATTCCAAAATCTTGAATCTTGAACCTTGAGATGGGTTTTCTTGAAAACCCTCAGTTGTTAACATAGGATTTCACTTAGAATTCATATATAATCATTAAAATTCACTTGGGAATACATGGGAGGGACTTACCTTGATGTATGAGGATGAGGAGAAGAGAGAACGAATGTTCTAGGGCTTGGGGCTGTGAAGAATGAAGTGAAAAAAGCCTTAAAATGAAGTTTTAAAGTTGCTGTTGGACCTGTTTTACGCTCACTTTAGGCCCATTTTATGGCCCGTAAATCAGATTTACGGTCCATAAATCCTACCATAAATCTATAACAGTTTGCTGGATTTTTTGGACTATTTTACGGCGCAAATTTACTGCCCATAAATAATTTACGTCCCTAAATGCTGCCGTAAATCGACAGAACATTGTTTTCATAAAAAGGGCATAATGTTTTGTACAGATGTCTATTTAACCTCTATAATTTTCCATTGGAAAGGTATTTCAAACATCTACAACTTTTAAGAAGGAAGTTTTCCCAAATTCTATATATATATATATTTTTCCTTATACCCACTTTAAATGAGACCTGGTGCAAACTCACTTGAAAACATGCTCCGTAGGGTAGCTTCCGACTTTACTTTGCCCAAGGAATCTTCTTATGACTTGATTAGGTTTCACACACCCTTTCTACACTACTCATCTTGGTTCCATTATATCATCATCTTACGAGTCGAACCTTAGCCCGAAAGCACGAGGTGTTACAATAGTATGGTTATTGGTTCTGTTTGTTCATTAATGTCATAGATGTGGTGATATGATTTGCTCTAATGAGATAATAATGCTATAAATGACTTAAATGTGCTAGTATTAAATATTCAGCCTGTTTGTTACTTCTTTCTGGTTAAATGGAAACGATGTTATATCTCTCCATACTATATACTAGAGATCTTGTTTTAACTTTGCTTGTTATTCTAAATGTGAGTCTAATGATCTGTGGCCATGCTATCTGACATATGTTAAAATTGGTCAATGTGACTAAAGTATACTAGACAATGTATAAGTCTCCCAACTTGACACTATGATTAATATATTTCACCGTTTTTGTCTATCTTAACTAGCACGTGAATGGGTTTTGACTGCTTTAAAACACATCTATACCTGTTTAAGACAAGTTTGGAGTCATTTGTAACTTATGGTGTCTAATGTATTGAGCTGGTTTCTCAATGATATGTAATTTGAACCAAGATATTATTTACTTCCAAAATGTATTGCTAACCTTAGAGTAAGACCTTTATGTTTACTAACTTAAAACTACATCTTTTGAGACTAAAAGGACATATCAATTGATTTGATAGTGAACCAGCCCTTTGTATGTTCCCCTAGTGACTCTGTTTCTTAAGTTATGACACTTATGCCATAACTTGCATTGTTGAATTATAACTCTCAAACCGGTTTAAGAGAGTTTAAGGTTAGATACACTTATATATGTGAGCTATTGATATATTCAACTTTATATATCTATGCCGTTGATAAGATATGTGTATATTGTGTGACATATCTAAACTTGTATATTAAGTATATTCTAGGGAGTAGTTAATTTGTCTTAAATACTTGTTAATTTTACCTAGTCATGACACTATTACAATATGATTCTTTTAACTTGGTTTTCCCAAAAACATTTACCGAATTTGACTTGAAATGTTGTTAAATGAAACCAAGATTAGTATTAGCCGCCGTGAAATAAATGTGTTGCTTGTTTCCTTGATTATTTCTCTCGTTGTTGCTTTATTTTTTTTAGGGCTTTGAACATTTTCTCTAAGTGTCTTTTTTCTGTATTTCCCTGCATTGTTGAATTTTCTGTGTATACAAGGGATACACTTATATATGCTTATTCATTTATATATAATCCCGATATATGAGATGGTATATCTAGTGTATATTAAGTTTTCAAACACATACTTAATTTGTCTATAAATCTTTTAATTTTGTTTCCCTGAATCCCCATGGGCCAAGTGGGCCATATGTGATTTTGTTGAGCCCGTGTTTATTCATTGAAATAAATCGTCCGGGCCTTGATTATTTCTCTCGTTGTTGCTTTATTTGGGCCCAACATTTTCTCTAAGTTCATATTACCGTATTATGTGCTAATTTGGTTTATGTGCTTAATTTATTTTAAAATGGAAACACATAATATCCTTTTGTTGTTCTAAGGTCTAGGGCCACTTGGGTGAAAATGAAACTTTGGTTGGCCCAACTTTGATCGAGTCCGGGTAACATGAAAGGGAAGCTAATATTGTTCGAAGGTCTAGTCATGGGTGAAAATGACATGAAGGCCCAACTATGGGTGAAAATAGTAACTGGTGGGCTCAGGTAGGCCCACCAGCCTAAACCCTTTATTTTTATACATTCATTTTATGTGAAAATTGCATTTGTAAAAAAAAAAAGAAAAAAGAAATACTTGACAATTATTGAAACCCATGTGAATGTTAGTACTTAGGGAATGATTAGATAATTTAGGAAAGTCACCCAAAAAATTGATTTCTAAACTCGGCTAAAAACTATTTTTTCTTTTTTTGACTTAATCACAATTTTAAAGGTTCAAACATGTTTCAACAAATCACGATTAAGTACAAGAATAAAACGGGTTTTGATTGAGTTAAATAAAATAAATGTGTTTTTTTTCAACTGTTAAAAGATGGATTCTAGGCCTTAAGCCCATAACTTGAAATTGTAACTGTTGGCAGATGGTATTTGAAAAAAAAAAAACTGACTTTGAAAATTGGACTCTAAAATACTTGCAAAATTTATACACTTGAAGGACAAGTTTTGGACAGCCTGAGAATTGGACTTGGACATAATTTTGAAAAAAAAAAAATGATTTTTGGGCCTGGAAGGCCAACACTGAATTTGGACCAAAAGAAATGGACTTATTGGCCCAGTTTTGAGGTTAAGATGGATTTGGGACTTAGGATATAGATTGATATTATGAGCTTCTAAAATAAAAGGAATTGGACTCAAATAATAAAACTTGTAATTTTCTTTATATATATATATATATATATATATATATATATATATAAAAACACAGATCTACTCCATATTTTTCATATATACGTATAATAAAACCCGTAAGAACTAAACTCCTTTTATTAGGACTATAATAGTAGGGAATTTACTCGGGAGAAATTCCGGGTGTGTTCTAGTCCGGCAATAAAGTGAGTTGAACACTTGCGCTGATTTTTGAAACCCAAAAACCCCTTTTCTAAGGGGAATTTTGCCAATTTTTTTCTTAAATTAATGATATGAATGAAATGACAAGTTTGCGGGAACTTAAACGATTTTAAGCAAATAATTACAATAATCACACATTGAAGCTCGTAGGTGTCACGACCCAACTCCGTATCGTGATGGCACCACACTATCCCCCTTGTAGGCGAACCAATACTAACTGATTTTAATCATTTATAAAAAATATGCAGAACTAAATAATGATTAAGTTAACATATTCAAATCATATTGATAACAAGTGCGGAAATAACAACCCCAAAATCTGGTCTGGACTAGTGTTACATCTCGGAAATCTTGGATTGTTGCCTTGTGAGTAGACTAATGAGAGCTTAAGGTGAATAAGAAGTCCTTATGAGATTAAGGAAAGTATTAGATAGCTTAAAGTGCATACCATAAGATTTTAAAGTCATAGATTAAGAAAGTATTAGATAGAAAGTGCTAATAAGATTTTGAAGTCATATGAAATGTAAGTCAGGTTTGGAAAGGTTTTCGCAATAGTTGAGTTGATGCATATTTAGTAATGTCTTGAGGAGCTGCTATAGGACCTCTTATATGGTTAATGAAGTATTATATAAGTGTTAATAAGGTTCCACAAGGATTGGAAGTCGAACGAATCGATGAGAGAAAGTTTCGAAAAACTATGGGTTGTACGACCACTTATACGGACCGTATAAGTTATACGGCCCATACAAATGGTCCGTATAACCATTCCAGAGAGGGGTAAATCCATGGTGAGATTATATGGTCCATTTATATGGACCGTATAAGTTATACGGACCGTATAAGTTATACGGACCGTATAAGTGGCCGTATAACCCTGGCCGGGTCGGGCTTTTTTTCTCTTTTATATATGGACGACCCTTGTTCTATTTTCTCATTTCCACTTCTCCCAGACTCCTAAAAGATCTAGAACCTTCTCTCAAGCATATTACACTCAAACCCAAGAGAAATCAAAGATCAAGAGGCAAGAATCAAGATATCCATGTGTTGGAAGACTCTCTAGGGTTAGTAAACTTCAAGATTTTTTTTGGTATTGAAGCTAGGGTTTTCATACAAGTTGTTAAGTTGATCCAAAGCTCATTCTTATGAGATAAAAGGTTAGTTTTCGTGCCTATTTTGTTGTTGAATGACTTGGGTGAGGGGAGAAAGTAGAAAATGAAGTTCAAATGTAGAATTTATGATATTTTGAGTAGTAAACTAATTTGAGTCATGATTCTTTGTATGCTATGGATCTAATCTTGTTATGAAGGGTGTTAATGATGACAAGGAAGTGTTGTATGCAATTGTGCAAAGGGTTGGTGTAGAGTTGTTGATATAAGTTGAATATGAGAATGAATTTTGAGACTTAATGGAATATGACTACTTGATTATGATATTGTGGATGTTATTGCAGTAATTTGGGAGTTGTTTTGCCATATGGTGGAAGTCAATGAAGTAGGGGGAAATGCTACCCAACTTTCGTTAACTCATGAATTATTCTAGTTTGAATTTAAAAGTGTCCTTAGAACTAAACCTTGGTGTGAATCCTTTTAAATATAGATTCCTCAAGCTTTGGCGGTGAACGTTAAGTAGTTAAGACGACATAAAGGTATGTAAGGATAACGCTTCTTTCTTAAGGCATGATCCCATTATTGTACACCTTTAATGAATTCCATAATTGGTCTTCCATAATGACTTCATTCCTAGAATCCCTAAAGCTCATAATTCTTGATATTCTCATGTGTGTGTGTGTGTATATATATATATATATATATATAGTTGATTCTCTAAGAAAGGATATAATGAAAGTGACGATGATGGTGATGTTGAGGATACGTATAACACTCTATGGTCAATGTATATATATATATATATATATATATATATATATATATATATATATATATATATATATATATATTGTTGATGTTGATATAAAAGTGCCTTAGCCCAATGGAAATGGTATTATTGATGCCTAGAGATTGTTAGCTGGCCATGTGGCTCACCTAGATATGATTTTGACAGTATGATGAGCGGTGCCCGGCTCTGCTTATATATATATATATATATATATATATATATATATATATATATATGATGTTGATATAAAAGTGGGTTATTATTGCCAGATTGCTCACAGACACGTGCTCCTCAGGGTTGGGTCATGACAAAAGTGGTATCTCGAGCAGTTCCTCCTCGGGATATGTCTATGAGCCGTGTCCAGTGGAGTCTAGTTTATGAGTGTGTTATGCGCCACACTTATAAATAGGTGGCTGCGGGTATTTTTAGTAATGAATGACCTTCTTTCTTCACAGATCGTGCGATAGAGCCATGATATATGGTTTTCCTTTTCTTAACCGTGTGCTATGTATTTCAGAAATGCCTGTAAAGAGGAAAGCTACAGCAGCCCAAGAGGGAAAGACAGTGATAGAAAGGCGGGATGAAAGAGCACCGCCAACGAATATAGCGGAGGGTGAGTCCTAAAGTGAGGTTCCATCTCGGTCCTCCCACTCATTACCTATTTCAAAGGAGCATGAGGGCGCCTCATCCCCCGCTCCAGCACCCCTAGCTCCTCCACTAGAGGTGTCGGGCCAAGAGATGAAAGAGGCCATTCAATTGTTGACCCAATTGGTTGCTGCTCATGCCCAACGGCAAGGCATGGGTCATGATGATAGGGCGGTTAGTGCAAGAGACCGTGATTTTATTAGCTTGAATCCTCCGGAATTCTTCGGGTTAACGCCGGATGAGGACCCACAAAATTTTATTGATGGAATATTGAGGACACTTCGGCTAATGCATGCTTCAGACATTGAATTGATAGAGTTAGCATCATATAGATTGCGGGATATAGCGGTTCGTTGGTATACGATTTTGTTGTCTTCTAGGGGGAGTCGACGCCACCTCCCCGGTATGGCAAGAATTTGTTGATGCTTTCCTGACATTACTTTCCCCCAGAAGTTCGGCGAAGCTAGAGCTGATAAGTTCTTGAATTTTAGGAAAGGAAGTATGAGTGCCTTGGAATATAGTCTCCATTTCAATCCTTTGGCTAGGTATGCTCCGGCTACATAGCGGATATGGGTGATCGAGTGCATCGTTTGTGAGTGGCTTAGGGCCACATTTGATGGATAAGTGCTTGACTGCGTCCCTTCAGGACAATATGGATATTTCTCGCATTCAAGCCCATGCCCAGAATTTGGAGGAAAGCCAACAACCGCAAAGAGGTGAGCGTGAGCTTGACAGAGGTTATAACAAGAGGGCTAGATCTTCGGGTCCGACTAGTGAGTTTAGAGGAGGGCAAAGACAGCAGTTTTCTAGGCATTCAGGCCATTCTATGACTAGTGTGCCTCCACGGTTTACGGGCTAGAGATTTGATAGATCTACTCACTCCGGGCTCAGTTAGAGTTTTAGAGCTTCAGGTTCTCATTACAGAGGAGACTCGAGTCAGGCAAGGCCACCCATGCCACGACGTTCTCAATGCGGGAAGCTACATTAGGGCCAGTGTCGATTAGGTTCAGATGTTTGCTATACATGCGGTCGGCCAGGCCATATCATGCGTGACTGCCCCTCGATTGGTGGTAGGGGTAGGGTCCAGCCTTCAGGGTCGGCAGCTGGGTCTTCATCATCTATACGCCCTCTGGGGTAAGGTTCACAGGCGCCGATCAGCCGTGGTAGAGGTAAAGGAAGAGCTCCCAGTGCTAGTGGTCCTTAGCACCGCATTTATGCTTTGGCTGGGCGGCAGGATCTTGAGTCCTTCTGTGATGTTGTTACAGGTATATTATCGGTATTTTCTCTTGATGTATATGCATTGATAGATTCGGGCTCCACTTTGTCATATGTTACTCCATATATTGCGGGTCGATTTGGGGTAAAATCGGAGTCAATTAAACCTTTTGAGGTATTGACACCTGTTGGCGAACCGGTAATAGCCAGCCGAGTATATAAAAATTGTGTAGTTGTAATTTGTGATCATCGTACTATGGTTGATTTACAATGGTTGAAAATGGTGGTTTTGATGTTATTATGGACATGGGTAACCGGTTGGCTTCTTCTTTATGCCAATGTTGATTATGGAAACGAAATGGTTCGACTCTCGCTTCCGGGAGAATCGAGCTTTGGAACGGAAAGGAACCACAGGTCCCCGAGAGTAGGTTTATTTCTTATCTTAAGGCGAGGAAAATGATTGCTGCGTATGTATTTATCATTTAGTGGAGTTTAAGACATAAGTCAAATAGCCGACTGCGGTACCGTCCCAAGATGGTAATTGAGTTTTCGGATGTATTCGGATGGACTTCCGAGGCCTCCTCTTGGGGGAAGTCGATTATGCTATTGATGTGCTACCAGATGCCAAGCCTATATGTAATCCTCCGTATATAATAGCTCGCCGAAATTGAAGATGACTTGAAGGGCTTGCCCCAACGATAAAAGGTCGCCAAACTAGTTCATCCCACGCGGGGAGCACACCGTGTTATTTGTGAAGAAAGATGGCTTCTTGCGAATGTGCATTGACTATCGACAATCGAATAAGGTGACAATTAAGAATAAATATCCTCTCCCAAGGATTGATGATTTATTTTATCAGTATAGACTTGCCAAATGATTTTCAAAATTATTTGAGATCCGAAGAACACGGGTGAGAGTTAGGGAGGAAGAATATTCCCCAGATGACCTTGAACAAGCTATGGTCATTTTTGAGTTGGTAACAAAATTTGGGTTAACTAATGCACCGACAATAGTCATGGACTTGATGAACAATGTGTTCGGGCCTTTCTTAGATTTCTTTGTGATTGTGTTCATTGACGATATCCCGGTGCCACTTCGTCCGAGGTAGCATGCGGATCATTTACGCATCGTTCTTAGAGTTCTCCAAACCAAGAGCTATTTGCAAAATTTTTCAAAGTACAAGTTTTCGTTGAATTCGGTAACCTTTTGGGGCACATTATTTTAGCCGATGGTATTGACAGATACTCAAAAAGATTGAGGCCGTGAAGACTTGGCCAAGACTTACAACACTACGAAGGTTCGTAGTTTTAAGGCGGAGGTTTGGTACACACAAGATTTGTAGAGGGCTTTATTTCCGCATCATTGACAAAGCTAACTCGAAATCGACTAAATTTCAATGGACGTGGATGTTTGTGAACGTAGTTTTCAAGAGTTAAAGAATATGATAACTTCGGCCTAGGGGGACACCCGGGGAATTCAAGGTTGTATCTATTGCGATACCCGGGGGTGGGGGTTTGGATGTGATGAACATGGTAAGGGGATTTTTGCTTAAGGGAATTCAAAACAAGGAAAAAAAATTTTCCAACCCCGATCTTGATTAGCCATTTTTGTGCTTAAGAGTGGGGACATTATTTTATGGGGTCCTGTGAATCTATAGGATCAAAGAGCCTTGGATTTTTAAGGAAAAATTGAATTTAACAAGGGCGATGGTTGGAGTTTTTAAAGATTATGATGTTAACATCTTCCTCCCGGAAAAACTCACAAACCCCCCTAGCCGGATGTGCCCAGTTAAAAAAACATTTCGTCCAATCCCAGGGGGCTTCGCTATCAAAAATCAAATTTTTTTTTTCATTTCTCAAAAAAATCTCAAAAACCAAAACAAAATATATATATATATATATCAAACCCACAAGGTTCAAGGCGCTTGGCCCCAAAAAATAGACATCAAAAACCATCGGGG
>NC_081353.1:17816145-17874055 GCF_029784015.1 Lycium ferocissimum
ATTAATGATATGAATGAAATGACAAGTTTGCGGGAACTTAAACGATTTTAAGCAAATAATTACAATAATCACACATTGAAGCTCGTAGGTGTCACGACCCAATTCGTAGATCGTGATGGCACCTACACTATCCCCCCTTATAGGTGAACCAATACTAACTGATTTTAATCATTTATAAAAAATATGCAGAACTAAATAATGATTAAGTTAACATATTCAAATCATATTGATAACAAGTGCGGAAATAACAACCCCAGAAAATGCAAGTGCATGGACTAGTGTTACGTCACAGGAAATCTTGGATTGTTGCCTTGTGAGTAGACTAATGCGAGCTTAAGGTGAATAAGAAGTCCTTATGAGAATAAGGAAAGTATTAGATAGCTTAAAGTGCATACCATAAGATTTTGAAGTCATAGATTAAGGAAAGTATTAGATAGTTTAAAGTGCATATCATAAGATTTTGAAGTCATATGAATATGTGAAACTAAGTTCGTTGAAGGAAGTGAAATGTAAGTCAGGTTTGGAAAGGTTTTCACAATAGTTGAGTTGATGCATATTTAGTAATGTCTTGAGGAGCTGCTATAGGACCTCTTATATGGTTAATGAAGTATTATATAAGTGTTAATAAGGTTCCACAAGGATTGGAAGTCGAACGAATCGATGAGAGAAAGTTTCGAAAAACTATGGGTTGTACGACCACTTATACGGACCGTATAAGTTATACGGCCCATACAAATGGTCCGTATAACCATTCCAGAGCGGGGTAAATCCATGGTGAGATTATATGGTCCATTTATATGGACCGTATAAGTTATACGGACCGTATAAGTTATACGGACCGTATAAGTGGCCGTATAACCGGTCGGGTCAGTTTTTTTCTCTTTTTATATATGGACGACCCTTGTTCTATTTTCTCATTTCCCACTTCTCCCAGACTCCTAAAAGCTCTAGAACCTTCTTTTAAGCATATTCCTTTCAGGCGAAGAGAAATCAAAGATCAAGAGGCAAGAATCAAGATATCCATGTGTTGGAAGACTCTAGGGTTAGTAAACTTCAAAAATTTCTTTGGTATTGAAGCTAGGGTTTTCATACAAGTTGATAACATGATCCAAAGCTCATTCCTATGAGATAAAAGTTTAGTTTTCATGTCTATTTCATGTTTTTAAGCATGTTGGTTGTTGAATGACTTGGGTGAGGGGAGAAAGTAGAAAATGAAGTTCAAATGTAGAATTTATGATATTTTGAGTAGTAAACTAATTTGAGTCATGATTCTTTGTATGCTATGGATCTAATCTTGTTATGAAGGGTGTTAATGATGACAAGGAAGTGTTGTATGCAATTGTGCAAAGGGTTGGTGTAGAGTTGTTGATATAAGTTGAATATGAGAATGAATTTTGAGACTTAATGGAATATGACTACTTGATATGATATTGTGGATGTTATTGCAGTAATTTGGGAGTTGTTTTGCCATATGGTGGAAGTCGATGAAATAGGGGGAAATCTTTGCCTAACTTTCTTTAACTCATGAATTATTCTAGTTTGAATTTAAGAGTGTCCTTAGAACTAAACCTTGGTGTGAATCCTTTTAAATGTAGATTCCTCAAGCTTTGGCGGTGAACGTTAAGTAGTTAAGACGGTATAAAGGTATGTAAGGATAACGCTTCTTTCTTAAGGCATGATTCCATTATTGTATACCTTTACGTGAATTCCATAATGTCTTCCAAGATGACTTCATGCCTAGAATCCCTAAAGCTCATAATTCTTGATATTCTCACGATACCATTGGTCTCATCCTATAATAGTTGATTCTCTAAGAAAGGATATAATGAAAGTGACGATGATGATGATGATGTTGAGGGTACGTATGTACTCCGATGTGTGTGTGTGTGTGTGTATATATATATATATATATATATATATATATATATACTATATATATATGGTTATATGATATCTATACGCACATTTTGCGTTGGGTACGGATAACCTTTGAGCCTTCGTAGGGCCAGGTATGTATAACACCGAACCTCTATGGTCGGGTATGATGCTACTATATATATATATATATGAGCATATGTAATGGAAGGTACCTATTAGAAAAGGGTAAGTGAATATGATGAACGTCACTAGAGGTATAAATGGCTCTATCATCCCATAACTCGTCTTTCTTATGTTATCGTTCATGCTTCTATGATGTTATAGATTATGTCTTACATACTCAGTACATTATCCGTACTGACGTCCTTTTATTTGTGGACACTGCGTCGTGCCTGCAAGTGGATATGGAGATAGACTTGATCCTTGTGCTTATTCGGGCGCTAGAAAGAGGAGCTCCGTTTGATTCGGAGGCACATTTGTTGGTACTATTATTTTGTGTACATATGGGCATGGCGGGACCTGTCCGTACATATGTTGTTACATACTCTCCTTAGTGGCTCGTAGACAGTTATGTACATTTAGATGTCTTTAGCCTTGTCGACTCATATCTTGTATGTCATTTTGTCAGCCTCGTCGGCTTATATATATATATATATATATATATATATATATATATATATATATATATATATATGATGTTGATATAAAAGTGCCTTGATAGAAATGGTATTATTGATGCCTAGAGATTGTTAGCAGGCCACGTGGCTCACCTAGATATGATTTTGACAGTATGATGAGCGGTGCCCAATGGGTTAGTTTCGGGTACCCGTCATGACCCTCCGGTTGGGTCGTGACAAAAGTGGTATCAGAGCAGTTCCGTCCTAGGATGTGTCTATGAGCCGTGTCCAGTAAAGTCTTGTTTATGGGTGTGTTGCGCGCCACACTTATAAATAGGAGGCTACAGGTATTTTTAGTAATGAATGACCTTCTTTCTTCACAGATCGTGCGCTAGTGCCATGATATAAGGTTTTCCTTTTCTTAACCGTGTGCTATGTATTTCAGAAATGCCTGTAAAGAGGAAAGCTACAGCAGCCCAAGAGGGAAAGACAGTGATAGAAAGGCGGGATGAAAGAGCACGGCCAACTAATATAGCGGAGGGTGAGTCCTAGAGTGAGGTTCTATCTCGATCCTCCCACTCATTATCTATTTCAGAGGAGCATGAGGGAGCCTCGGCCCCCGCTCCAGCACCCCCAGCTCCTCCACTAGAGGTGTCGGGCCAAGAGATAAAAGAGGCCATTCAATTGTTGACCCAATTGGTTGCCGCTCAGGCCCAACAGCAAGGCATGGGTCATGATGATAGGGCGGTTAGTGCAAGAGCCCGTGATTTTATTAGCTTGAACCCTCCGAAATTCTTCGGGTCAACGCCGGATGAGGACCCACAAAACTTTATTGATGGAATATTGAGGACACTTCGGCTAATGCATGCTTCAGACGTTAAATTGATAGAGTTAGCATCATATAGATTGCGGGATATAGCGGTTCATTGGTATACGGTTTTGTTGTCTTCTAGGGGAGTCAATGCACCTCCCCTGGTATGGCAAGAATTTGTTGGTGCTTTCCTATGACATTACTTTCCCCCAGAAGTTCAGCGGACTAGAGCCGATAAGTTCTTGAATATTAGGAAAGGAAGTATGAGTGCCTTAGAATATAGTCTCCGCTTCAATCCTTTGGCTAGGTATGCTCTGGCCATGGTAGCGGATATGGGTGATCGAGTGCACCGGTTTGTGAGTGGCTTAGGGCCACATTTGATGGATAAGTGGTTGACTGCATCCCTTCAGGACAATATGGATATTTCTCGCATTCAAGCCTATGCCTAGAATTTGGAGGAAAGCCAACAACCGCAAAGAGGTGAGCGTGAGCTTGACAGAGGTTATAACAAGAGGGCTAGATCTTCGGGTCCGACTAGTGAGTTTAGAGGAGGAAAAAGACAACAGTTTTCTAGGCATTCAGGCCATTCTATGACTAGTGCGCCTCTAGGGTTTACGGGTTAGAGCTTTGACAGATCTACTCACTCTGGGCTGAGTTAGAGTTGTAGAGCTTCAGGTTCTCATTACAGAGGCGACTCGGGTTAGGCAAGGCCACCCATGCCACAATGTTCTCAGTGCGAGAAGTCACATTAGGGACAGTGTCGATTAGGTTCAGATGTTTGCTATACATGCGGTCGGCCAGGTCATATCATGCGTGACTGCCCCTCGATTGGTGGTAGGGATAGGGTCCAGCCTTTAGGGTCGACAGCCGGGTCTTCATTATCAATACGGCCTCTAGGGGAAGGTTCACAGGCGCCAGTCAGCCGTGGTAGAGGTAAAGGAGGAGCTCCCAGTGCTAGTGGTCCTTAGCACCGCATTTATGCTTTGGCTGGGCGGCAGGATCATGAGTCCTTACGTGATGTTGTTATAGGTATATTATCGGTATTTTCTCTTGATGTATATGCATTAATAGATCCCGGCTCCACTTTTTCATATGTTACTCCATATATTGCGGGTCGATTTGGGGTAAAATCGGAGTCAATTAAACCTTTTGAGGTATTGACGCCTGTTGGCGAACCGGTAATAGCTAACCGAGTATATAAAAATTGTGTAGTTATAATTTGTGATCATCGTACTATGGTTGATTTACATGAGTTGAAAATAGTGGACTTTGATGTTATTATAGGCATGAACTGGTTGGCTTCTTGCTATGCCAATGTTGATTGTATAACGAAAATGGTTCGCTTCCAGTTTCCGGGAGAATCAGTTTTGGAATGGAAAGGAACTACAGGGTCCCCGAGAGGAAGGTTTATTTCCTATCTCAAGGCAAGGAAAATGATTGCTACAAGATGTATTTATCATTTAGTCCGGGTTCAAGATATAGAAGTCGAATAGCCGACTCTTCAGTCTGTCCCAGTAGTGAATGAGGATGTATTCCCGGATGGACTTCCAGGCCTCCCTCCTGAGCGGGAGATCGATTATGCTATTGATGTGCTACCAGATGCCAAGCCTATATCTATTCTTCCGTATAGAGAGCAATTGAAGGACTTGCTTGAGAAAGGATTCATAAGGCCTAGTTCATCCTCGTGGGGAGCACCCGTGTAGTTTGTGAGGAAGAAAGATGGCTCCTTGCGAATGTGCATTGACTATCGACAACTGAATAAGGTGACAATCAAGAATAAATATCCTCTCCCAAGGATTGATGATTTATTTTATCAATTGCAGGGTGCCAAATGGTTTTCAAAAATAAATTTGAGATCCGGGTATCATCAGGTGAGAGTTAGGGAGGAAGATATTCCCAAGACGGCCTTCAGAACAAGCTATGGTCATTTTGAGTGCCGGGTAATGTAATTTGGGCTAACTAATGCACCGACAATAGTCATGGATTTGATGAACAATGTGTTCAGGTCTTTCTTAGATTTATTTGTGATTGTGTTCATTGACGATATCCTGGTATACTCTCGGTCTGAGGTAGAGCATGCGGATCATTTACGTCTTTGTCCTTAGAGTTCTCCAAACTCAAGAGCTATTTACAAAATTTTCAAAGTGCAAGTTTTGGTTGAATTCGGTAACCTTTTGGGGCACATTATTTCAGCCGATGGTATTCGCATAGATACTCAAAAGATTGAGGCTGTGAAGACTTGGCCAAGGCCTACAACACCTACGAAGGTTCGTAGTTTTCTGGGCTAAGCAGGTTACTACAGAAGATTTGTAGAGGGCTTTTCTTTTATTTCTGCATCATTGACAAAGCTAACTCAGAAATCAGCTAAATTTCAATGGATGGATGTTTGTGAACGTAGTTTTCAAGAGTTAAAGAATAGATTAACTTCGACCCCGGGCCTGACACTTCCAGAGGGATTCGAAGGCTATGTTATCTATTGCGATACTTCAGGCGTGGGGTTAGGATGTGTGTTGATGCAACATGGTAAGGTGATTGCTTATGCTTCAAGGCAATTGCGAAAACATGAGAAAAATTATCCAACCCACGATCTTGAGTTAGCTACGATGATTTGTGCATTGAAGATGTGGAGACATTATTTGTATGGTGTCCATGTAGATATCTATACGGATCACAAGAGCCTTCAGTATATTTTCAAGCAGAAAGAATTGAATTTACGACAAGGGCGATGGTTGGAGTTGTTTAAAGATTATGATGTTAACATATACCATCCGGGAAGCAAGCATCATGGAACAAGCCGTGACTAGTGAAGTTGGGCACCCAACACACTTATCGAATCCGAATCACACACGGTGGTTACGCGTATACAAATATCACTTTGGTCTCAAACACATCTCAAACTCAATCATATATATATATATATATATATATATATATCGGACAAGGCTATCAAATGGCGCATTGGCCCAAAGCATATGTACGGGGTAGGCACACAATCCACGTAACGACGGATCTAAACGGACCAACGGACTCATATGACGGGACGGGGCCCCGTACCCACGAATAAATACATACGGATACGGCGAATGAGTATATACCAAAATGTGGGCTCGGGAGAAGGGAGCACTCTAACACGAGGATAGGTGTCCTGGTGGATCACCAAAGCAGGCGGCGTACGTACTGCCGGGCAACGCGACCCCGAAGAAAGGGGTCGGTACGGAATATGTCGAGTATGCAAAGCGAGAAAAGGCAGTAAACAAATCGGGTCACGCTTGAAAGTAAGTACATTTCCAAAATGCCAAATGTTTATTTTCAAAATACAAAGCATGCATAGGGCACGGAAAATATGGTCGCCCGCCCGTCGATGGCGCCATAACACGGCAAAAGAAGGTTTCAAATCTCGGTATCCCCGTCACACATCATAACACGGCATAAAACACGGCGTAACACCGAATATAAACGGAACCCGGCCCTCAGCGAGGGGCTCGGTGTAACACGGAGTATATCATAGTGCGCACGACAACCTAACCGGCCGGGATCCGGTGAAAGATGTATCAACAAAACGCACGAGCAGAGTCGTGAGTAACCATATGCATAAAATCATTATCATAGATTCAAAAGGTAAGTAAAATGACCATACTTGAAAATCGGGAAAATCGTCATACCAAACTCTTTCAAACGTCATCAGAAATGTACAAAGGAAAGTCGCGGGACCCACGGACGAGTGTAGACCCGAACCGGGACCCCGCTATGGAAAACATACTCATCACGCACGCCATACAACCTCCTGATATCGAGGCAATCAAATTTACAATGAAAGTTACGGCAGTTCGTAGTTTCAACATCGTTTAAGAATAAAACTCTTTTGGAAACCAAACTTTTATGCAACTTTAAAAATCAATTATTCCGAAAACATCAAAGCCAATATTTTCTCACATCAACGTACGAATGCCCAGAGACAAACGCGAATCATAGACATGCTTGGATTGTGAGAATAGAATTTCCTCGAGGCTCGTATCGTAGCCTATGTACAACTAAGACATGCCAAAAGAAAGAAGAGTTAAGCTTTACATACCTCGCTCGCACACAACGCTAATCCAAATCAAACCTATATCTCGAATTCTCCAAGATCTACATAACATCAATAAATACAACGTCAACTATAAGCATTCGGAAGCTCATTTCCAAACTAACACACAATTCTATAGAAATTTGGGCGACCTTTGAAAATAGACCAACCCCGAAATTCAACTCGGCCAAATTCAACAACACAACAACACCAACAATCATTCCAACAATATCCACAATCAATTCGAAACGCATTCGAACATTAAAAATTCTTCTCCACACATTCCAACAACATTCCAATTATGCTCATTACAACTACATACCTACAAACCAACATGTAATCAAACTAACACATATTCAATTACCAATCCAAAATCATTCAAACAATATTCAAGAACTCTTTAAACAATTCACACAATATTTTCAACAATCCAACAAATGCTCGATCCACCCGAAATTGTCCCCAAACTTGAGAACCTCAACTCAACACATTCCTCGATTTCAAATCATGATTTTAACCATGTCGTTTCCATAAATATAAAAATTACACTAAATACACAAAATCTTCCAAATCAACCCATAACACTTACAATACCAACTTAAATCATTAAACTCTCATTTCCAACATAGAATCCACATAACAACAACAACCAAAATTTGAAAACTAATTCATTTCTTGACACACATAAGAGGCCATATTCGGCCAACACACCCACATACATACTTCATGATTTTCGTTCATTTCAACTTGATAACCACAATAACCAAACATGCTACATAAAACTTAGTTCATCACTTAGACACACAACACACATACACACGACCAAACACCATAGCTCAACTTCATCATGCCATATCTCATGAATTTCATCCATATTAACATACGACAACACACATAAACCTTCCATAACTCATAAAACAAGATTAGAACTTACCTTTCTCACAACTCCTCAACTTGGCTAAAGTTGGCCAAGGATGCAATCCAACGCTCCCAACAACACTCCACGTTAATAAGCACCCTTGAATTAGTAGGTTTTCTTGAAGAAATAATTTTTTTGATGGCTAAATCTTGGACTCAATTTTTCAAGTCTTATGGTTGGTTGTTCTTGCTCTCAATCTTCTTGATTTTTCTAATGAATGAAGATGATGATAAAATAGTCCCTTAGTCATCCTTTATTACAAATAATGGCCAACCATGTGGCCATGGCCCACTCCAAAGGTGGCCGGCCACATGGCCCTATTTTATTCCCTCTTTTTCTTTCAATAATTGGCAACTTCCCATTATTCCATCTTTGGTCCCGAATTTTCTTTGATATTTCCATGCCAATAACATCATACACACTTAGGTCTTACGACAAAATCGAAGGTCAAACGTCTCGTTGGAATGGTTTAAACTTATCATAGTTAACCCAAATCGTCCCAACGTTCCAAATACGGGATATAACACAAACGTTGTGGCTGATGCTCTTGGCCGAAGATCTATGGGAGGTTTATGTGATGTCCAGCCAGAGAAAAGAGAGTTAGCTTGTGAGCTCCAGTAGTTAGCTAGCCTAAGAGTCCGGGTAATGGACTCGGGCGTTATGGGAGCAACCCTTCAGAATTCAACTGTCTCGTCACTAGTAGTTGAAGTGAAAGAGCGCCAGTACGAGGATCCCATGCTAGTTCATTATAGAAATACACTTCCTCAGAAGAAGAAATCATCCTTTGAAATTTCTGGAGATGGAGTTCTCCGATGTCGAGGTAGGTTGTGTGTTCCTGATGTTGCAGGATTATGCCATCAAATATTGAAAGAAGCCCATTGTTCCCGTTATTCCGTTCACTCCGGAGCAACGAAAATGTATCATGACCTTAAATCCATATATTAGTGGAATGGGATGAAGAGAGACATAGCGGAATTCGTGGCCCAATGTCCTAATTGTCAGCAAGTGAAGATTGAGCATCAAAAGCCAGGTGGATTGTTACAAGTTATGGAAATTCCAACTTGGAAATGGGAAGTGATTAATATGGATTTCATTGCAGGCTTACCTCGTTCTAGGCATAAATATGATTCTATATGGGTAATTGTGGATAGACTTACGAAGTCAGCTCATTTCTTACCAGTCAGAACTACATATGTAGCTGAAGATTATGCAAAGCTCTATGTCAAAGAGATAGTACGACTCCATGGTGTCACAGTATCTATTATTTTCGATAGAGGGACACAGTTTATAGCCAAGTTCTGGAAATCTTTTCAAGGAGGTTTGGGGACTCAGATGGGTCTTAGTACAATATTTCATCCACAGACTGATGGACAAGTGGAGCGTACCATCTAGACTCTTGAGGATATGCTACAGGCATGTGTATTGGATTTTGGAGGTAGCTGGGATGATCACTTACTGCTTATCGAATTTGCTTATAACAACATTTATCGTTCTAGCATCCAAATGGCCCCGTATGAGCTTTGTATGGGAGCAAGTGCATATCGCCAATTGGGTGGTTTGAAGTAGGGAAGACTAAATTAATAGGGCTAGACTTGGTCCAGCAAGCGATAGAGAAGGTCAAGCTCATACAGGATAAGTTATTAACAGCTTAGAGTCGTCAGAAATCCTATGCAGATAATCGTCGATGGGACTTAGAGTTCCAAGTGAAATATTGGGTATTCTTGAAGGTGTCGCAAATGAAGGGCGTCATGAGATTTGGCAAAAGGGGCAAGCTCGCCCTTGCTTCTTGCCTTATCTTACTTTGTAAAGCACCTTTCGAGCTTAGTCCTCGGTACATCGAACCTTATGTGATTATATGCAAGGTAGGCCAAGTGGATTACGAATTAGATCTACCTCTGAATTTGGAGTCAGTCCACCCGGTTTTCCATGTATCGATGCTTCGTAAGTGCATTGGAGATCCTTCCCGAATTGTGTCGGTAGATGATGTTCAAGTCACTGAGCAATTATCTAACGAAGAAATTCCCATTGCCATTCTAGATAGGTAAGTACGGAGACTCAGAACCAAAGATGTAGCTTCAGTTAAAGTCTTATGGAGAAATAATAATAGAGAAGAAACGACTTGGGAAGCAGAAGAAGATATGAAGTTCAGGTACCCATAATTGTTTGCACCTTCGGAGGAAACTCAGACAGAGTCGCCATTGTCCTCAAGTATGTAATGCTTTCCTTGATGCTTTCATGGTCGTGTGTGGCCATGGCTGTTGATGTTGTTGTTTTAGCCCTGTGAGGCCATATATTTTGGGTTGTTGGGATAGGATGGTAGTGCCATATTACAGGGGAAACTCTGACAAAATTTTTATGGAACCCCCAAGAGTCTAACATTCGAGGATGAATGTTTCCGGGGGGTGGGGGAAGAATGTTACATCTCGGAAATCTTGGATTGTTGCCTTGTAAGTAGACTAATGCGAGTTTAAGGTGAATAAGAAGTCCTTATGAGATTAAGGAAAGTATTAGATAGCTTAAAGTGCATACCATAAGATTTTGAAGTCATATGAATATGTGAAACTAAGTTCGTTGAAGGAAGTGAAATGTAAGTCAGGTTTGGAAAGGTTTTCGCAATAGTTGAGTTGATGCATATTTAGTAATGTCTTGAGGAGCTGCTATAGGACCTCTTATATGGTTAATGAAGTGTTATATAAGTGTTAATAAGGTTCCACAAGGATTGGAAGTCGAACGAATCGATGAGAGAAAGTTTAGGAAAACTGTGGGTTGTACGACCACTTATACGGACCGTATAAGTTATACGGCGCATACAAATGGTCCGTATAACCATTCCAAAGAGGGGTAAATCCATGGTGGGATTATACGGTCCATTTATATGGACCGTATAAGTTATACAGACCGTATAAGTGGCCGTATAACCGGTCGGGTCAGTTTTTTTCTCTTTTTATATATGGACGACCCTTGTTCTATTTTCTCATTTCCCACTTCTCCCAGACTCCTAAAAGCTCTAGAACCTTCTTCCAAGCATATTCCACTCAAACCCAAGAGAAATCAAAGATCAAGAGGCAAGAATCAAGATATCCATGTGTTGGAAGACTCTCTAAGGTTAGTAAACTTCAAGAATTTCTTTGGTATTGAAGCTAGGGTTTTCATACAAGTTGATAACATGATCCAAAGCTCATTCCTATGAGATAAAAGTTTAGTTTTCATGTCTATTTCATGTTTTTAAGCATGTTGGTTGTTGAATGACTTGGGTGAGGGGAGAAAGTAGAAAATGAAGTTCAAATGTAGAATTTATGATATTTTGAGTAGTAAACTAAGTTGAGTCATGATTATTTGTATGCTATGGATCTAATCTTGTTATGAATGGTGTTAATGATGACAAGGAAGTGTTGTATGCAATTGTGCAAAGGGTTGGTGTAGAGTTGTTGATATAAGTTGAATATGATGATGAATTTTGAGACTTAATGGAATATGACTACTTGATTATGATATTGTGGATGTTATTGCAGTAATTTTGGAGTTGTTTTGCCATATGGTGGAAGTCGATGAAATAGGGGGAAATGCTGCCCAACTTTCGTTAACTCATGAATTATTCTAGTTTGAATTTAAGAGTGTCCTTAGAACTAAACCTTGGTGTGGATCCTTTTAAATGTAGATTCCTCAAGCTTTGGTGGTGAACGTTAAGTAGTTAAGACGACATAAAGGTATGTAAGGATAACGCTTCTTTATTAAGGCATGATCCCATTATTGTACACCTTTACGTGAATTCCATAATGTCTTCCAAGATGACTTCATGCCTAGAATCCCTAAAGCTCATAATTCTTGATATTCTCATGATACCATTGGTCTCATCCTATGATAGTTGATTCTCTAAGAAAGGATATAATGAAAGTGATGATGATGATGATGATGTTGAGGATACGTATGTACTCCTATATATATGTGTGTGTGTATATATATATATATATATATATATATATATATATATATATATATATATATATATATATATATATATATATATATATATATATATATATATATATCAAAGTATGACTATTAAGAACACCGAGCTTATTTGGGTATGATATAACGCGCGAACCACTCATGGTCGGGTAGGGAAGACACCGAGCCTATATATATATATACTATATATATATATATATATATATATATATATATATATATATATATATATAAGCATATGTAATGGAAGGTTCCCATTAGAAAAAGGTAAGTGAATATGATGAACGTCGCTAGAGGTATAAATGACTCTATCATCCCATGACTCTTCTTTCTTATGTTATCGTTCATGCTTCTATTATGTTATTGATTATGCCTTACATACTCAGTATATTATCTGTACTGACGTCCTTTTATTTGTGGATGTTGCGTCATGCTCGCAGGTGGGGCAGGGAAATAGACTTGGTCCTTAGGTTGCTTATTCAGAGATTGCTTAGAGGAGCTCCATTTGACTAGGAGCTGCAGCTGTTGGTACTATTCTTTTGTGTATATATGGGCATTGCAGGGCCCTGTCCTGTCTATATGATGTTACATACTCTCCTTAGAGGCTCGTAGACAGTTATGTATAGTTAGATGTCTTTAGCCTTGTCGACTCATATCTTGTATGTCATTTTGTCAGCCTCGTCGGCTTGTATGTATGTATATATATATATATATATATATACAGCTGTTGGTACTATTCTTTTGTGTATATATGGGCATTACGGGGCCCTGTCCTGTCTATATGATGTTACATACTCTCCTTAGAGGCTCTAGACAGTTATGTATAGTTAGATGTCTTTAGCCTTGTCGACTCATATCTTGTATGTCATTTTGTCAGCCTCGTCGGCTTGTATGTGTATATATATATATATATATATATATATATATTCATATGGGCATGTTTGTTAATGTTGATATAGAAGTTCCTTAGCCCAATGGAAATGGTATTATTGATGCCTAGAGATTGTTAGCAGGCCATGTAGCTCACCTAGATATGATTGTTAAAGTATGATGAGCGGTGCCCGGTGGGTTAGTTCCGGGTGCCCGTCATGGCCCTCCGGTTGGGTCGTGACAAAAGTGGTATCAGAGCTACTATCAAGAAAATACAAGTTTGATAAGAAACTAGAAATCTCAAAATATCAATACTGTCTCAAGAATACAAAGTAGACAACCAAATGAAAAGGAAGAGTCTCTGAGTTGCAGATCTAGCCAAAGCTCACCCTGGAATCTCTATCAAGTAGACTCGAATCACTCTCGATGATAGGAACTGAAACTAGCAATAGACTCTGCACTCAAAGAATAGTACAACAAGAGTAGCATCATTAATAACAACACGTACTGAGTAAGCATCATAGGCCGACTAAGATTAGTTCACGCATATAAACATAAAATTAACAAAACAAATAGGCATATAATACTCAAATCAAGGTCACAGAACATTCCATAACTGAATCGCAGCCTAAGATGAAGCTTCTAAACCATAAGTCCGTCCAGTCTCAATACTCTCACACGATATTCACAAGTCCAAGTTCCGACCAGGTAAGTCACTGCTCCACAAATTAACTCAGTTAATAATCGTATCTATACCACACAACCGTTTCAACAAACCATACCAAAATCAGAACTAAAAGAACCATATAATAATGCAGAGTAAAAGGTAATGAAGTGCAATGTGAAATATAATGATGTGAAATGCACTGGCCAAATACCTCAAATTTGTACACACATGCTAAATGGTAATGTTTACCCAAATAGACATGAACTGCAGGGGACCCATGATGTCCAGGTACCACTCGTTCCGGAATGAACCTTGGACCATGAGTTCACACTAAGGCCACATCGTCACCCCCTGTCAAGTGTGCCTTATATAGATGTATATGTTTCATATTCAATTATTATCAGTACTATTCATCACAATGTATGTCTCAGCGTAATCCAGTTCATTAGTATGTATGGACTATGAACAATTAGCAATATTAATGTCAAACACAAGGCATCATGTGGCAAGTCTTTCATGAATCATTTCCGAACCATTTCCATCATGTATGAGTGAATGAATGTAAAATTCTTAAATCAATGTAATCAATGCCAGTGAATATACTATGGAAATCACAACGCTATAAGCCATATCAAGACTTATATAAATCAACTCAATAGTAAGCATGATCAATCAGTGAAATCAAATGCAATGAAAGTGCAAGTCACAATGCTATAAGCCATACCAGGACTTTAGATAAGTCAGCTCAACCATGGAATGAATCATACAAACCATCTTAGTCAACACAAAGAGTTTATGTGCCCCTTTACTTCCACATATAACGAGTGCACCTCGCAACTAAGTCTTGTTTCACCAAGGAATTCCATTTATCGTATATCATCATCAACACCAAGTCATAACTCAATATCAATATACGTATGCAATGAGAATGTATGCCATGCACAATGCCATCATCAACAGTAAATCATACGTCAAGTTTCAACTTGAGTACTACTACAAGTATATGTCATGATTAAGGTCTAAAATCATTATCCTTTCTTTTTTCGATGATATTGTTACAATAAGAGAGAATGAAGTACAACGCATATCACAACACAACAATTCAGGTAACAAGTCTAATCACAATAATAGGGCAACAAGCCACCATCAACAACAACCATCCTAATAGAACTCCATCCCGAATCACCACAGTATGAATACAACTACACCTTCACAATACGTAAATAATGGCGACAAGCCCACATAATCAGAAGTCATACCAAACTAGATAATAGCCAACTATACATCTTGTCCGAAGACCTAGTCATGCTTTCTCCCGTCAATTCTACACAACTTATACGTTTCACTAATCAAAATCAAACTAAAGTAAGCCGTAACCTACCTCGAACACAGAACAGGAGCCATGAACTACTCCATACGAGCTTTCTATTTTTGAAACGCCTCAGAACGATAGTAGTCTAGTATATAACAATAGACCATAATGCTAAGTAAGCAACATACCATCTAATCAACAAAAACATCAATTGGGGAAGAAAACCTAATTTCTTCTACCCTTTTCAAATGGATGGAACCATCATTATATGGTAATTCTATCATAATCTCACTCCCAACAATGATTATCCTCCAATTTATAGGTTTCTAATCAATTTAACCCTTTCAAACAGATTTTAGGCCAAAGTTCCCATTTTTATTAGAACCCTAGGTTTCAATACACAGTTCTCATCATTATTAATCGAATTCTCACCCTAGGAAGTGATTCTATACTCCTAGATGATTAGACAACAATAAAATTAACAACCCATCAATTATTTAAGGGTTTACTAATTCTAGGGTTCTGGGATTTTCATTCACCATTAGAGAAACTTAAACTAGCCATGGAACTTAAGGAAAAAGGGTAAAGGAACAAATAAAGGTGGGAAATTATCCTCAAAGATGCTTTCACCAATAGATGGAATAAAATTTGCCTCTTTCTCTCTTGAAAATTGTGTTTGGAGTTTTGTGGGTACTGGCTTTGAAATTTCAATATAAAAGTAAGTTTCTTCCACCCCCCCCCCCTTCCGATCTTCGTTGCAGCAGTCCCTAGCTTCATCGCGATGGCTTCATCGCAACGGTCATGAGTTTCGGTGCAGCGGGTTCGCTGCAACAGACCTCCCAGTACAGCCCGCTCTAAAATGACCATAGCTCCCTCATTCGAAGTCGAAATGCGATGATTCTTTTTGCTATAGCTTTGTAATTCCGATACGGATCTAATGGTTTAATCAAACCACCCAAACAAAGGTTGTTTGATCAATAGGGTGCCTGAAATTTCCAAAGGACTACGGTGAAAATTCGAATACGAGCGCGATACAACCCGAATCCATCTGAAACTCTTCGAAATAACACCAAAACTTATGGACAAGTCCAAAATCATCATACTAATTTGTTGGAACTTTCAAAACATTGACACGAGGTCATCTTAACTCGCTGTTGACCGTGGTCAACTCTATCACTTTAACTTAACTAGTTCCCCCGCCAATGACTCAAATCACACTCAAACCTTTCGAGAATTAAATTAATGACTTTACTAAGTCATAAGTCATACTAACGGGACTTGGGGAAAGGTCAACAAGGGTAAATAGGTAAAAATACTATAACGATCAAACGGGTCGTTACAGTAGGTCAACTGTATTCTATGAATCTTTAACACTGGGGTGCGTAAAACCTTCCCTAGGGGATCACCAGAACCCTTACCTCGAATTTTGGTCCAAAAAGAATTTTTATATTGCTTGAAAAAAATCTTTTAACCTGGTTTTCTTAATTTCTCTTAATAAATTAGGTGGTGACTCTAAAAAAAATATAAAATCCATTTAGAGCACCAACAACCTCGTAGTAGCTTTTATGCACCGGCATAAAAGTGAACCGTAACAATGCTTACCCAAGAGATTGTCCGTGGTATCTCAAATCTTAATCAGGGTAGTAATGTGATTTTGAAACCTTATATGGCTAAAGCCTTTGATAGGCTATTCTGATCTTTTCATGCTAAGGTGTTGCATAAATTTGGCTTTAATGATTTATGGATTGATTTTGTTTGGAGGAGTGTATCAAATGTTTGGTATTTTGTTATTGTTAATAGCACTTGACAAGGGTTTTTCACTTCCTCCCAATGTCTTAAACAAGGTGATCCATTATCCCGTTCCTTTTTAATTATAGCTGCAGAAGTTCTGTCTAGATCTTTGAATGGTTTGCTGAGTAATCAACATTTTATTCCTTTGGGGTCCCCAGATAACTCACCTTGCATATGAAGATGATATTGTTATCTTTAGTAGTGGAAAGTCCAGGTCTATTAAACTGATCATGAAATGTATTAGGAATTATGAACATATCTCTGGTCAAACGGTCAACAAAGAGAAAAGATTTTTCTTGACCAACCCTAAGATTTGTGCCTTTAAAATTAATAGAATAAGGGGTTGTACTGGTTTCGTGGATAAAAATTTTCCTTCAATTACTTGGGATGTCCTATTTATATAGGTAAAAAAAAAACTGTGTTATTTTGATGGTATACTTGTAAAGATTGTCAAAAGGCTTGGCAAGGTATTATGTTATCTTGTGGTGGAAGACAAGTGCTTATTAAAGTGTCATTCTTATATATATATATATATATATATATATATATATATATATATATATATATATATATTTTGTCTGCTATTAATCCTCCTGCAGGTACCAGAGAGCTCATTGAGAAACATATTGCAAATTTCCTTTGGGGAACCAAGGATGGTCGAAACAAATACCATTGGACCGCATGGAACAAACTATGTTTCCCAAAGGAAGAAGCAGGGATTAGCATCAGAGGACAATAGAATATCACTAATACCCTCACTATGAAGAGACGGTGACAGTTTAGAACCAAAAAATCCTTATGGAAAGATTTTCTAACTGCTAAATATTGCAGTAGGAAACACCAAGTAGGAAAAAAGCTGATCAAAGGCAATTCCCAAGCTTGGAAGTTTCTACTCATGGCTAGAGAAAAGGAGAAAAATGCATTTCATGGAAGATAAACAATGGTAACAGAAGCTTCTAGTGGGATAATTGGATGTAAAGTGCCCCTCCTGCTCACATATGTCCTGATCAACATAAATTCAATGTCACGATCCATTTTTCTTAGGCCGTGCGGGCACTTACCTTCCCACCTCGGTAAGCGAACCCTTAACCCAACAATGAATAAATACACGAAAGAATGAATTTAAAATAGCGGAAAAGAACAAATACATAAGTCTCATGATATATCTATATATAAGTAGTAGAAAGTGCAGAAAACAATAAAAACCCCCAGGGTCTAGTCTGAATAATACAAGAGCATCTAAGGAGAATAATATAGTTAGGAATACTAATACATAAATGTCTATGTCTCAGAAATAAAAATAGGACATGTGATAGGAAAGTCTTCAAGGTTAGCGTACGCCATGCTCACCCTGAAAACTCGAGAAAAAGTTGAAGTATCGATCAGCCACGTGTCGCGGAAGTGGATCTGATCTGGTACTCTGCATTCATAAAAGAATGCAGCAAGTGCAGGTCAGAACAAAAAACAGTACTAGTAGGCATCATTGTCCGACTAAGCATAGTTAACACAATTAAGATAATAAAGCAGATAAACAAATAAACCAACCAAGCTTGAGACAATATAATCGCAACCGAGTATCCGTCATCGCCTATGTAAAGCATCTAAGCCCAAATATGTCAAGTTTGAATATATCCGATCCAATCCGATCATCAACATCTCAATCAAGTCATAATGCAATGCAGTGCAATAATGGTATGAATTCAATGCAATGCCATGCAAATGAGGTGTACACATGTACTCCGGACGAAAATATCGACGTCTCGGTAGCACAACCCAGTGTGACTTGCGAAGTCTAAGTGTCACCCATCCCGGATCTTTGTCCAATAGACAGACGGGACCCCGGATCTTTGACCATGGGGGGAATCTCTCCGGCACCACCCTGGGGGACCCGCGGAGTCCATGCACTAACAACGATTCCGGGAAATCATCCAAATTGGCCATGCAACAACGATGCCGGAATAGATCATCTAACATCGGCCATCTCACAATCGCTCAAGTAAAAGTGTTTGTCAAATATCAGTTTCAGCCAATCAACTATTCTGAAATTGAACCTCGGACATTGGCCATCTCACAATCACTTAAGTACAAGAGTTCGCCAAATATCAGTTTCACAAATCAACGATTCCGAAATTGAACGTCGGACATCGGCCTTCTCACAATCATTCAAGTAAAGAGTTTATTAAAATATCAATTTCACTCCATCAACGATACCGGATCATCAATAGGTGTCGACCATGCATCATGAATGAGTAAGAATATATGCAATGCGTATATCAACATCAACAATAAAGTTCAATATCACAAGTACCAATGATGGGGTACGCCAACAATATATCAATGACTCAAGTACTAACAGTGAGTATGCTAATAATATATCGATAGCTCGAGTACCACAGTGGGTACGCCAACAATATATCCGAGTACAAATACCAACAACAAGTATGTCAATTCTACCGTAATCAAGATGATAAAACAGAATTCAATATCTACCAACTACTCATGGCATCAAACTAGCACGATAGAATAATCAAAGTACACATAACGGGGTGGCTAGTCCCAACACACATCAGGACCCAACCTATGGCAATATCCAACCCGACTTCATACCCAAAGGTTCACATGCTGTCTCCGACTTTATAATCTAAATGTGTGCTTCGCTATATGAAGTCTCACCAAGGGTAAGCCATAACCTACCTGGATGGCCGAACCGCAACACTAACAACTCACTCATTTGCCTTGGCCTTCCGCTGAAGCTCAGAACCAAAGTAGTCTAAGCATAACCGGATTCTATATTAGAAATCATGAAGAATTATACTAATATTGCTACTATTTCATTTCGGTCAATTCTAACCCTAGAAATTGGGAGAAACGGGCCCACAAAAAATGGGAAATTCGAGGGCAAAATACCAAATTAAGTACTAGGTAATCATAACCCAACCACTAATTGTTGATTTAGCTCAAGGATTAGACTAATTTCTGATTTCAAGCAAAACTCCCAAATTGGGTATAAACCCTAAGTGTTCAATTCCAAAATTCAATACTAAAAGTGGAAGATATATGATTAATAAGCTTAGATTAGTCAATATCTAGCATAAACATCACCAATTTATAATTAATAATCCTAGGGACAATGTTCTTCTAAAACCCTCTTTCAACTCTTACCACTATGAGTTTATTAAGGGAAAAGGGGAATCTAACATGATAGTAGGTTAAAGGAAGAATGAAGAAATGAGCAAGATTTACCTCCAAGATTCTCCTCCAAATACCCTTAAGAGCAGTTTCTTCGAGCTGAAATATCGAAATGGGAAATAATGAGGGTCTAAGGCTTATTTAAGACACACTTAAATGAAAACACTGGCCCGTCACTGCCATAATGATAGCTGGGCTGCTACAGCGGTGCCGGTACGGCGGCTGGGAGGCCGCTACAACAGTATGCCCAACAATGCTCATGGCCGCCCCAGCGGCCAACTCACCGCAATAGTGGTGCCGCTGTTGCTGGCACCAGATACCAGAATTCCCCGAATTTTCTAAGTCTTCAATTGAAATATCTGGTTATTCCCGAGGCCATCTGATCACAAACCAAATGCTCAAACCAACCCAAAAATACGCTGCGAATGCGCTCGTGATTTTAAAATTTCAAACAGAGGCCTCGTTGCCCGAGTCAGCCTTCGATGCCTTAATTCCAATTTCCCATCCCAAGTCCTGAAATGTATTCGGATGCATTGGGTACTGAACCAAATACACATACACGTTCTGAACGACCACCCGGACCTCTCGGAATCGACGGAATTTCAAAAAAGATTCGTTTTCCTAAATGTCAACTTTGGGTCAACCATTTTTCACTTTAAGCCTATATTTTCACCAAAATTACCCGAATCGGGTCTAGACACCTCAGGAAACGTGTCAACAGTTCCCTCGGGTCAAAAGTGAGCTAATCATCGCTCAGGAACAGGTGAAAACACCGAAGAGATTATAACGACCAAACGGGTCGTTACATCAGATACCAATTGAACCGTTGCTCGTTCTCGAGCGAAGAAAAGAAGGAAAGTAGGGAAATACTTGAATTAGTGAACAACTGGGGATATCGGCTATGCATATCGGACTCAGTCTCCCAAGTAGCCTCTTCCACAGGACGGTGCTTCCATTGTAACTTCACAAAAGCAATTTCCTTTGACCTCAACTTTCGAACCTGCATATCCAAGATCGCGATAGGCTCCTCCTCATAAGTCAAATTCGCATCAAGTAATATAGAATCCCAATGGACAATGTAGGTACCGTCGGCATGGTATTTCTTCAGCATCGAAACATGAAAGACCGGATGAACTCCCGCCAAGGCTGGCGGCAATGCTAACTCATAAGCTACATCACCGATACAATCCACAATCTCAAACGGACCAATGTACCTGGGGCTTGACTTGCCCCTCTTACCAAACCTCATAACACCCTTCATGGGTGAAACCTTCAATAGAACCTGGTCACTAATAGCAAACTTCAAATCCCAAACCTTCCGGTCCGTATACATCTTTTGCCGACTCTGAGCTGCCAAAAGCTTAGCCTGAATAGTTCTCACCCTATCAAGGGACTCTTTCAATAGATCTGTGCTCTAAGGTCGAGCTCTGAACCCATCAAACTAACCAATCGGAGATCTACATCTCCTACCATATAAGGCCTCAAAAGGCGCCATGCTAATACTCGAATGATAACTGTTATTGCACGCAAACTCTACTAAGGGAAAGTGTTGATCCCAAGGACCACCAAAATCAATAACGCACGCTCTTAACATATACTCAAGCACTTGAATGGTCCGCTCGGACTGGCCATCAGTTTGGGGATGGATGTCACGACTAAACCCGCCATGACTGGCACCCAACTAAATCCTAGTGGGCGAACCAACACACAAGATCTCTATTCATTCAAGTCTGATTTTATATTAACAGGTCAACAATTATGCTCATTCACGCATCAAATAAACTGGATAAGTCATGCCATAAAATACTAAAACAAGTGTGGAAGTCGAACTATTACAAATTTCCCAAAATTCGAAAGTCATCGTACAGGACTCTAAGCCAAAAGCACGTCTAAGAACTGAAATATGCCTAACAAATATCCATAATGTCCAGAATAAGAAAAGACATCATAAGTAGAAGATCTTCGGGCGGCCTGGCATGAGAAGAAGCTCACCCCAAAATCTGTCAGCAATTATCCTCCACGCTAGATATGAGGACGAGTAGCAGTCTCTATATCAAAATCTGTACTTAAAGAATGCAGCAAGGTAGTATCAGTACAAACACTCTGTACCGGTAAGCATCATAGGCCGACTAAGATTAGTATCATGCATATCGTATGAAATCAATAAAATAAACAAGCAGTCAGTCATACACGAATATCAATACATCACAACAAGTCAACCCCGGCAATCACAATAAATCACTAAATTGCCAAGAATCACAGACACGTCAAACACAATGGAGAATAAATTACCATTATAACCCCACTCGCTGTACACACATGCTATCTGATGTCATAACTCAGTAGTCATGACCTGCAGGGGACCCATGGTGTCCATGTACCAGTCGTTCTGGAACACTCCTCGGACCCGAGCACAACCTCCGCTCCGGAACGAACCTCGGACATGGGATATAACAATAAGCCTCTCATTTTCGAAACTAACCTCGGACCATGAGCCTATAATCTAGGCCATATATGTGCCTTGTCATACCTTTTACAGAACAGTGTTTCTTACCTTCTCAGTATCCATATTCACCTCATCATTTCATGTCACAATACCCTCGAGAAGACTATATTAACTTCTCATCAAAATTTAACCACTGCAGATTGAATCACAAAGGAATAATGGCATGAAGCCTACTCAACATTCAATCACAACACATAGGAGCTCAACCATACAATATCATGTAATGAATACTGGACATGCTTTCTCCTAATGAAATCACAAACATACATTCAACTAACCAAAGTCTAACTCAAGTAAACCGTAACCTACCTCAAAGCAGAGCTGGAACAATGCAAGTCACTCTACTACAGCCTTTCCTTTCCTCAAAGCCTCAGAACGCTCAAAGTCTAGCAATAGAAGGCTCAATGAGTCATAATACTCAATCACAAGTTCCAACGCAAGAATACCCTTCCCTTACCACATTCCAAGGGCTGGATGATTTTCTAGGTGATAAACAACCTATCTAGACCCTTAGTAATCATTACTCCTCACTTTATAACAACATTCTATCAATATTTCCATTACAAGCAGTTTTCCATGGCAAGACACCATTTTTATAGAACCTTAGGTCTCCAATCACTTAGTTTATGTCTCTAAATGTTCAATTTATGATCAAGAACAACTAACCAATGCATTTAGATGATAACTAAGTGATAATAATCATAACCCATCAAGTTTAGAAGTTTCATTAATATTCTAGGGTTTCTAATTCAATTTCACCATTAATGACCCATGAGGATGATTATAATAATGAAGGGGAAAGGAATGATAGAATGAAAGCAATGGAACTTACCTCACAAGATTGTCTTGCCCTAGCTTGAAAAATCTCTCTAAGTGTTTGTTGGGAAGTGTGTTGGGGTGTTATGAATGAAAAAACTAAGGCATTTAAAACCCGTATTCTGCCTCCCGTTGATCGCTGCAGTGGTCGCTACGTCGCTACAGCGATCCTGCTATACCGGTCAAGTGACTGGGCAATGCTAGAATCGATACGGTAGTCAACAATGTTTTGAGCTTTTGAAAGTTGTCCTCGCACTCGTCGGACCATTGAAACAGTACCTCTTTCTCAGTCAAACGGGTCATATGAGAAGGAATAGAAGCAAACCCTTTCACAAACCGATGATAGTAGCTAGCCAAACCCACAAAACTACAAATCTCGATCACTGATGTGGGCATAGCCCATTCCTTGACTGCCTGAATTTTCTGAGGATCTACCATAATACCCTCTTTCAAAATAATATGCCCCAAGAAAGACATAAAAGACAAATAGAATTCACACTTGGAGAATTTAGCATACAATTCCTTCTCATGCAATACTCCAATAGCAATTCTCAAATGTCTCTCATGCTCTTCCTTACTCTTAGAATATACCAGAATATCATCAATGAACACTATGACGAATGAGTCTAGGTAGGGCTTGAACACACTGTTCATCAAATCCATGAACGCAGCTGGGGCATTTGTAATCCCAAAAGACATAACCAAGAATTCATAGTGCCCATACCTGGTCCGAAATGCCGTTTTAGGAACATCCTCTGCTCGAATCTTCAACTGATGGTACCCTGACCTCAAATCGATCTTAGAGAACACAGAAGCTCCCTATAACTGATCAAACAAGTCATCAATATGGGGAACGGGATACTTGTTTCGAACAGTTACTGTTACACCCCGTATCTTCAAAGAGCACTTATCAAAATTGAAACATAAGTACGTTGAGTTAGGGTTAAGTAAAACCACTTTGGAATATAAGGAGCAAACATTATTAAGTATATTTAATGAGTGAAGGATGTATATAAGGTATACCGGAAGGTTTTATAAGAAAATGAGTGGAAGAAATGGAGTAGTACGACTTTGGAGAAAGGATGGGTAATGTTTCGTGTGAAAATTTTAGTCCAACTTGAGGGAAGAATATCCCTTGGCATATGAAGTGTTTTGAAGTGAAACAAAAGCCTAAAATGAAGTTCGTCGAGTCTAGTTTCCAACGTAATAAATCGCTCATTGATAGGACATTGTAGTAGAGAATTATGAACGTTACAAGTTCAGCTGACAAAGCAGAAACGCGTGCTACGATGCACCGCTACGAAGAGCGACTTGCTACGATCGCTACGGAAACTGACCCAAATTTGACCCCTATATAAAGGGTAATAACCCCCTTTTTACATCAGATTTGCCCAGAAAATTCCAGAAATTGGAAGAGAGAGAGAGTGAGGGAAACTAAAGTGAGCAATTTTCAAGTAGCGGAGTAGTGGTTTAGGTCCGGATAACGCACGGTTGGGATTCTAGTATTGTTTTGTGGTGCATTTTAGCGTAGATATTGAGGATATTGCTGTCTTAACAAGAAAAAAGGTATGAATCTTTCTCTTTTGGTATTATTTAAGGCTTATTTACGGAGATAAAGTCGTTAAATAATTGTGTAGTAAGTTGGTTAGTTATGAAAGTTGGAAAACAGAGTGTGGGCTGTTTTATGGTACATATTGGTGTTGGAAATGATGTTATTGATGTTGGTATTTTTGTTGTTGTTAGTTGCTGAATTGAGATTCCGGGCTAGGCATCTAAACGGGGAGATCTTTGCTCGATTTTTAGCAGGATATAAAATAGTTTGACTTGAGAGCTAGCACAAATCTACTACGATGAGTCTAATGATTGTGTGAATCCTCTTAAATGCAGACTTGCGAGCTCGGACGAATAAGTGTAGATAATTGGAGGCTGAACAGGTATGTTAAGGCTCGTCCCTTTCTTTCAAAGGCATGATTCCTATGTTATGAGTCCATAAATGTTTCCATAACCTCCTTGTTTTCAAAAGCTAGAAGTTCATGATTCTTAAAAGCTTTTTATGATACTAAAGATGATATGTTTTCTATTGTCACGACCCGACTACGGGCCATGACGGGTACCCGGGGCTAACCACCGAGCACCACTCATTCTGTTACTTATCATACACATCAAGCATTCATTCGTTAATCTTATACAGTGTCCAAAGAAAAAGACGTCAGTACGAACATTGTACTGAGTGTGTAAGGCATAAATAATAATAATACGTCAATGAAATAAGGAAGCATCAAATGAGGAGACATCTGTAACTGACTGTCAATTATAAAGAAATAATGCATGCTGGCTTACTTCATAATCATCATCACATCATGTCTGCATATATTTATAAGCTACCCGACCTTATAGGTACGGTGTGATAATCATTAGCCTACGTCCAGGCTTCCCGCATCTGGGGTACCATCTCATGCCGCCCACTAGTGGTGTCTGCCCATGCCATCTAGACATGGTGTATACGCTGCCCGCCTTAGCGATGTCTGTCCGGCCATATAGGCGCGGTGTAATATCATTATCATATACTCATCATAATGCATGCATAGAAACTCAAAGACAACTATACTTTATCGGGGTGACATAAGGTCGTAAACCCCCGATCTCATTATGGAGCATTTATAAGAATTCTGCCTCACCTTGAAGGAATTAGCATATAAGGTGAGTGTATACAATAAACAACATCAATGGATCATAGTTAACATCATAAGCTTTTTAGGAACATCATAACATGAACTCTAGAATCTTAGACTTAAGCTCATCATCGTCAAGGTTCCATAAGGATTGGAGATCAAACGAACGACAGAAATCATTTCAGGGGAAAGGGGTTATACGACCGACTTATACGGTCCGTATAACACCTAACAGGAAGATGTTTTCCCTAATGGTGAACCACGGACACTTATACGGACCGTACAATATTATACGGACCGTATAAGTGGTCCGTATAATGCCCGACGGGCTGATTAAGTTGCAAATATAAATACATGTTCGCACTTCACTAATTTCATTTCCCACACTTCTTCATCTCTCTCAAGACCTCTAGATGGTTCTACATACTTCCTCTACAAGAATACAAAGGAAAGAAAAGATCAATATCAAGAATTCAAGTGACTCAAGTGCATGAAGTTTACTAGGGTCCATCCAAGTCAAGAATTCTCTTAGAACTGAAGCTAGGGTTTTGGCTCAAGTGAAGTATTTCCACTCAAGGCTTAGTCCTACACTATCTAAGGTAAGTTTATGGTATTTTTCATATTGTTTAAGGTATTGAGAAGTTGAAACACTTGAATTATAGAAGGATATAGAAAATGGGTCATGAATGTAAGAATAGTGTCACTTTTGAGTAGTAGTTTGGAGTGAATCATGAATATTGATATGTTGTAATTGTAAGTAGGTTATGAATGACATTTAGAACATAGGATAAGTATTATACGTGTGAGAACGTAATAGGGAACTATGACCATGATTATGGAGGAATTGAAGTGAAATTATGAAATGTGGATAATGTAGATGAATGATGATTGTTGCCTATCATATTGTGAATGTTGTTATGGATGTTTGGGGAGTTGATATGTGATATGAGGAAAGTTGTATAAACAAAGGAAATGCTGCCCAATTTTCTCTAGCATTAGTAAGCACGTTCATATAATCGATTAGCTAATGTTAATGCGAATTCTCTTGAAGGTAGAAACGTTGACATTGAAGGAGAACGAGCAAGCGATAGAATAGTTAAACAAAAAAGGTATGTGAGGCTAGTCCTTTCTTTCTAAGGCATGAATCTTATGGCATGATTTTTCCTCCTTCTCCATGAATCTCCTACATTCCGGAAAACTAAGAGCCTATGTTCGTGAATAGCCATATAAGATAAGAGATACATTATGAACACGATAATGACGATGATGAGCTTAAGTCTAAGATTCTAGAGTTCATGATATGATGTTCCTACAAAGCTTATGATGTTAACTATGATCCATTGATGTTGTTTATTGTATACACTCACCTTATATGCTAATTCCTTCAAGGCGAGGCCAAATGCTTATAAATGCTCCATAATGAGATCGGGGGTTTACGACCTTATGTCACCCCGATAAAGTATAGTTGTCTTTGAGTTTCTATGCATGCATTATGATGAGTATATGATGATGATGTTACACCGCGCCTATATGGCCGAACAGACACCGCTAAGGCGGGCAACATATACACCATGTGTAGATGGCATAGGCAGACACCACTAGTGGGCGGCATGAGATGGTATCCCGGACGCGGGAGGCCAGGACGCAGGCTAATGATTATCACACCGTACCTGTAAGGTCGGGCAGCTTATACATATAGGCATACATGATATGATGATGATTATGAAGTAAGTCAGCATGAATTATTTTTATAATTAACAGTCAGTTACAGATGGCTCCTCATTTGATGCTTCCTTATTTCATTGACGTATTATTATTATTTATGCCTTACATACTTAGTACAATGTTCGTACTGACGTCTTTTTCTTTGGATGTTGTGTTCATTCCCACAGGTAGACAGGGAGGTGATCCAGACTTGTAGGAGCTATTAGCTGACTTGAGAGCACTCCATTGTCCCGGAAGTGCCATTGATTATTCTTTTGTGTATATATATGTTTTGGGCATGACGGGGTCCTGTCCCGTCCCTATGTCTAGCACTCTAGTAGAGGCTCGTAGATGCGTATGTGTGGGTAGTATGGTCTCATATTTTTTCCTCGTATGTATATACATTATTTTGATTTTGATAGCCGAAGGGCTTATGTATATAAAGTAAATATGTTTCAAGTGAAAAATGGTTTTACTATGATTTGATGTATAAGATTAACGAATGAATGCTTGATGTGTATGATGAGTAATAGAATGAGTGGTGCTCGGTGGTTAGCCCCGGGTACCCGTCATGGCCCGTAGTCGGGTCGTGACATCTATGATGAACATGATGATGATGATTTTAATTCGAAAAATTTCATAGCTTATGATTTTAATGCTAAGATGAGATTACTGAGCTTATTTCATGATTTTCTTGATTCCACTCATTGTTGTTGATCTCACCTTATAATCATTGTTCCTTCAAGGTGAGGTGAAGCGATGATAATTGTTCCATAATATAAATCGGAGGCTACGACCTTACGTCACTCTGATAGAGTCATAGCGTTCTTTGGGCTCTCATGCATGCTACTTATGTTATAATGTATTTATATATATGTATATGTATATATGGGGTTATGGGAAAGGTGAGGCGTTATATACGCATAGCCACCTGATCAGCTGGATGTCATCCCGGACGTGGGATGCCCGGAGATATATGGATAAATGGATTGGGCTGCACGTTCCGCAACAATATAGTATATATAAATGGATCGGGCTGCACGTTTCGCAGCAACATAGTATATATATATATATGGATCGGGCTGCATGTTCTGCAGTAATATAATATACTCATGGATCGGGCTGCACTTTTCACAGCACTATTATGGTATATATGTATGAGAAAGCTTTTACGAAAAACTAAGCATGCATGGTATCCGCCTTACAAGGCAATCAGATGCACAGGTTATCTCTTTATTTCATGTTATGTCCCATATCTCTTGTTATGTTATTATTCATGCCTTACATACTCAGTACATTATTCGTACTGACATCCCTTCTTGTGGACGCTGCGTTCATGCCCGCAGGTGTGGATAGACAAGACGAGGATCTTTCATCATAGGCTGCCTTCAGGTACCAGTTATGATTGGTGAGCTCCACTTCTTCCTGGAGCGCTGCCGAGCCTGGATGTATATATGTTTGTATGATTTTTGTTCAGGGCATGTCAAGGGCCCTGTCCTGACTTGTATACTTCAGTCATGTTCATAGAGGCTTTGCGTAGAGGTTCTCGTGTATAGCTTCGTTATGTTCTGTTGGTCATTATATATTGGCGTCGTGGGTCCAATGGTCATATATTTATACATGATATTGCGTTCATATCTAGCCTTAGCCTTATTTTGTCATTCGAGACATATAGAATACAAGTTATAAGTTGGTTCGCTCGGTTTCCGTAAGGTGCCGGGTGGCAATCACGCCTTACCAAGGGTGGGGTGTGATAAATTGGTATCAGAGCAGTTCTATCCTAGGGTTGTCTGCAAGCCGTGTCTAGCAGAGTCCTGTTTATGGGTGTGAAGCTAGCCACATTTATAAACAGGAGGCTGCAAGGCATTTAGGAATGATTGACCTTATTTTCTCATCTTAGATCGTGCGGGAGAGCCAAGTCATAGGAAATGAAATTTCTTGTACTAACCCTTGATTTCAGCGGAAGAATGGTATTGACAAAGGAAGAGGATGATGATATTAGGATTACAGAGGTAAGTCACTTTGTTGAAATTACGTCATCAAGATGTGCATCTTCTATGAGAATAAATTGGTCATAGTCAAGATAAGTTGATTGTACAGTAAAGCAGGGGAATTAGTTACGTGTATAATTTAATAATAGGTTTAGTTGTAAGATTGCAGATGACAGAAGTTGAAGGAAACAGTACAGAGGTAAGTAATGGTAAAAAGGATTATAAGTCAGATATGGTAAGAATGTTGCAAGTATTATTGAAATGTATAGCCAATGAATGGAAGGGAAAGTGACCAGGGAAATATACAAGGACGATTGATAAAAGTTCAAGTATATTCCGAGTTGTGACGCATGAGGTAAGTTTTGTCATCTTTGCATTTACGTTTCGATATTGAGAGCCCTATGAGGCTAAGGTGTGTTACGCATGTATATATTTGACCCTGTGAGGCATTGCATGTATTTTCTGGGCTGCGTGCAGGGTTTGGATAGTAAGAAGTATAGGGGAAACTCTGTCAAAATTTTCCTAAAATTTAAGGACGAGGACCAAGGATTTAAGAGATAACAAAGATTATACGTCTATGATTGCTACAGATTGATTAAAGGGAAAGTATAGGACACATTGATATGGGATGACGAAATAAAGATGATGCCATAAGTGGACATCGGGCATCAGTTATTGAAATCAAAAGTACTATTCCGGCAGGACAGATAGTTGGGCACATCACTACTTCGAGTATCCCCATAAATTTCGATCGAGAATGGCAATGAAATAACACACTATAAAGGTAAAACCTTTAAGGGGGGAAACAAGTAAGCTTGAGTACGAGCACAAGGACTGACTAAGGTATTGGTGGAATTATGACACCAGATAATGGGGCAATTGAAAAGTAATAGGAAGTTATGAAGCAAGATGAGCTAAGGAAATGCAAGGAGAAGCCATGAAAGTAGACGGAGATAAGATAGCAAGAAAAGGATTCAAGGATATTACGTTGGTCGAAATGAGCTGGTGACAATGAACCCTCGTGCAATTTCAAGCCGCTAGTTATATCAATTGTGAGTGTATATGACATAGAACTATACAAACAACCGCTATGATGAGATGGCTAACAGAATGGTGCAAACACGATGAGGAGTATACTTCACTCTACAGCCCTCCATACCGAGAGGAGGACAGGCCGGCTACAGGTATATGAGTCTTTTATTAGGACTTCTTATGTGTGTACAACTATTGCAGGATACCATTGATAGTTGACAAATGGAAGTTTTGAAGGGACCGATAACCAAAGTACTTATAGATAACTGTGGCTAAGAAGTTTTATCGCTACAAGGAATCTTAAAATTTAGGAATGGAAAGAAGTTGTATGTGTTGATTGATGGCTTGTCATCAGGAGTTCCAAAGGTTAAAATAGCATTTGCTTCATCGAAAGAGTAGGAATCCTTTTAATCTGGAGGGAGATACACTACGAGAATTTATCGGAATCTGTTAGAATTTCAGCTTGTTCTAGGTTATGTGATAAAGGTCACGCAGTAGGGTGGATGCGATCATACCAGCACTAACGCACCGGATCCCATTAGCACTCCAAGGTTAAGCGTGTTGGGGTGAGAGTAATACTAGGATGGGTGACCCCCCCGGGAAGTGTACTAAAAGTCTTACAACAGAGATAAGGGACAGATGAGAAGCTAGAGTAGCCTAAAGGAAATTAAAGTATGCGGAGTGGTTGGAAACCTCAAGAGGTCGCGAAGGACAAGGCGGACTAGATCGGTGGTGAGAAAGAAGGTGCATCACAGCTCTAGAATTAGGATGAGTTCGAATAGTATTTGGAGATACTTTGTAAGTGAGGGGTTAGTAACCACATATATGTATAGGTATGATATCCCATATGTGACCGCGCCAAATTGGTATGTGTGTCCCAGCAACCGGCGTTGCTATCTATTGAAGGCATTAATCAAACAAGGTAGAGAAGTTCAAGTAACAAATGCTACAAGGCAAGTTGATGCTATTTTCACTACAGGTTAGAATTGGAAAGTCCTAATGCTATAACGCCAGGAAAAGGAAGAAAGTGAGTATATAGCAAGTGAAAGGATTAGAATGTCTTAAGTGTAAGGAACAAGGGAGAGTGAAGTTTCCAAGAGGGACGATGGGCAAGGCAAGGGACTATTTGAATGAGATTCGAAGGTATACATGCGAAAGGGATAAAGTGTGGTAGTATGGAAACAAAAGATGAATGCGTAGGGTTAGAGAACAGGCTTCGATAAGTCGGACTAAAGGATAGTAGTCACCAATAGGGATGGAAAGAAAGAGAAAGAATGATTTACAGGCCCGGCATATTCTAAGAGTAATAAAGAGAGGGAGAAAGGTCTTCAAAATAATTTCACAAAGAATGATGGAAAGGGTGACGAACACATAGGGCACCGCAGCCGGGAGCTACCCATTAATAGGGAGACAAGCACGAAAAAATGGCATGATTATCAGAGTACTTGCAAGACGACGAGCGATTATGGCATGATAAATCAAGACTACGATAAAGGAAACAGAGCGAGCGTGAGATACGAGTTGATATCTGATTATGCACACAAGAATAAAGAGGTGATGAAGTGCATAGATGAGTCCAATGAAAAAGTTAAGAGCGTGGGAAGAAACTGACCAATGTATAGTATAAAGATACGGCGATCGGATTCTAAGAGGAAGGCAACGAACCAACAGAGATGTTTTAGGTTGTAAACTACAACATTTGAGGACGAATGTTTTTAAGGGGGGAAGGATGTTACACCCCGTATCTTCGAAGAGCACTTATCAAATTTGAAACATAAGTACGTTGAGTTAGGGTTAAGTAAAACCACTTTGGAATATAACGAGCAAGCATTATTAAGTATATTTAATGAGTGAAGGACGTATATAAGGTATACCGGAAGATTTTATAAGGAAATGAATGAAAGAAATGGAGTAGTACGACTTTAGAGAAAGGATGGGTAATGTTTTGTGTGAAAATTTTGGTCCAACTTGGGGGATGAATATCTCTCAGCATATGAAGTGTTTTGAAGTGAAACAAAAGCCTAAAATGAAGTTCGTCGATTCTAGTTTCCAATGCAATAAACCACTTGTTGATAGAACATCGGAGTAGAGAATTATGGACGTTACAAGTTCGGCTGACAAAGCAGAAAGACGTGCTACAGTGACCCCCGACCCGAATTTGACCTCTATATAAAGGGTAATAACCCCCTTTTTACATCAGATTTGCCCAGAAAATTTCAGAAATTTGAAGAGAGAGAGAGAGTGAGGGAATTAAAAAGTGGGAAATTTTCAATTAGGGAGTAGTAGTTTAGGTCCGGATAACGCATGGTTGTGATTCTAGTATTGTTTTGCGGTGGTTTTTAGCGTGAATATTGAGGATGTTGCTGTCTTAACAAGAAAAAAGGTATGAATCTTTCTCTTTTGGTATTATTTAAGTCTTATTTACGGAGATAAAGTCGTTAAATAATTGTGTAGTAAGTTGGTTAGTTATGGAAGTTGGAAAACAGTGTGTGGGCTGTTTTATGGTACATATTGGTGTTGGAAATGATGTTATTGATGTTGGTATTGTTGTTGTTGTTTTTGGTTCTTTGAATTAAGATTCTGGGCTAGGCATATAAACAGGAGAGATGCTGCCCGATTTTCAGCAGGATATAAAATAGTTTTACTTGAGAGCTTAGCACAAATATACTACGATGAGTCTAACGATTGTCTGAATCCTCTTAAATGTAGACTTGCGAGCTCGGACAAATAAGTGAAGATAATTGGAGGCTGAATAGGTATGTTAAGGCTCGTCCCTTTCTTTCAAAGGCATGATTCCTATGTTACCAGTCCATAAATATTTCCATAACCTCCTTGTTTTCAAAAGCTAGAAGGTCATGATTCTTAAAAGCTTTTTATGATACTAAAGATAATATGTTTTCAATGATGAACATGATGATGATGATTTTAATTCTAAAAATTTCAAAGCTTATGATTTTAATGCTAAGATGAGATTACTGAGCTTATTTCATGATTTTCTTGATTCCACTCATTGTTGTTGATCTCACCTTATAATCGTTGTTCCTTCAAGGTGAGGTGAAGCGATAATAATTGTTCCATAATATAAATCGGAGGCTACCGACCTTACGTCACTCCGATAGAGTCATAGCGTTCTTTGGGCTCTCATGCATGCTACTTATGTTATAATGTATTTATATATATGTATATGTATATGTATATATGGGGTTATGGGAAAGGTGAGGCGTTATATACGCATAGCCACCTGATCAGCTGGATGTCATCCCGGATGCGGGATGCCCGGACGCGGGATATATGGATAAATGGATTGGGCTGCACGTTTCGCAGCAATATAGTATATACAAATGGATCGGGCTGCACATTCTGCAGCAACATAGTATATATATATATATATATGGATCGGGCTACACGTTCCGCAACACTATTATGGTATATTTGTAGTAGAAAGCTTTTATGAAAAACTAAGCATGCATGGTATCCGCCTTACAAGGCAATTAGATCCACAGGTTATCTATTTATTTCATGTTATGTCCCATATCTCTTGTTATGTTGTTATTCATGCCTTACATACTCAGTACATTATTCGTACTGACGTCCCTTCTTGTGGACGCTGCATTCATGACCGCAGGTGTGGCTAGACAAGACGAGGATCTTTTATCGTAGGCTGCCTTCAGGTACCAGTTACTGCCGAGCCTGGATGTATATATGTTTGGATGATTTTTGTTCAGGGCATGTCGGGGGCCCTGTCCCGACTTGTATACTTCAGCTTATGTTCATAGAGGCTTTGCGTACGATTCCTCGTGTATAGCTTCGTTATGTTCGTCGGTCATAATATCAAGCGCCGTGGGTCCATTGGACATATATTTATACATGATATTATGTTCATAGCTAGCCTTAGCCTTATTTTGTTATTCGAGACATAGAGAATACAAGTTATAAGTTGGTTCGCTCGGTTTCCGAAAGGTGCCGGATGCCAATCACGCCTTACCAAGGGTAGGGTGTGACAGTTACCTTATTTAGCTATCTGTAATCAATATACATATGCATAGACCCATCCTTTTTCTTAATAAACAACACAGGAGCACCCTATGGAGAGGCACTCGGGCGAATAAACCCCTTACTCGAAGATCTTGCAACCGCTCTTTCGCTCCTCGAGTTCGCCGGTGCCATCCTATAAGGTGGAATAGAGATAGACGAGTCCCTGGGTCTAAGTCAATCCTGAAGTCAATATCACGATCTGGTGGCATACCAGGCAAGTCCGCGGGGAACACATCCGCAAACTCACGTACCATTGGAACCGAATCAAGGGATGGAGTATCTGCACTGGTATCACGGATATATGCCAGATAAGCTAAACACCCCTTCTCTACCAGCTTCTTAGCACGGACAAGGGATATTACTTTCTTCGGGAGGGGACTAAGGTTACCCTTCCACTCGAGTCTAGGTGCCCCGGGCATGGCTAGTGTAACAGTCTTAAAGTGGATAGCAAAATGCAGGGATAGCCAACTCATACCCAAAATAATATCGAAATCTACCATGTCTAAAATCATCAAATCCGCCCAAGTACTATATCCCACAAAAGAAATTGCACATGCAAGGTAGATGCTATCCATTACCACAAAATTCCCACAGGAGTAGACACAAAAATAGGGGTATCAAGGGTATCACATATCATATTCAGACCCATAGAAAAATTGGTAGATACATAGGAAAAGGTATAACCCAAATCAAACAAAATAGAAGCCATACGATCATAAACGGAGATAGTACCTGTGATAACTGCATCGGAGGCCTCAACCCCTCGGTCACCCGGGAAGGCGCACAAATGACCGCGCCCTCCGTCGCTCGCGCTACGCCCGCGATTACCGCGCCGTCTGAGCCCCGCCTCTGCCGGGCCGATGTCCTCCTCTACCTGCCTGAGAACTGCCTCGGTTAGGCTGGGCACCACCCCTACCCGTGGTGTGGCCGCCCTGCCCTAGCTGGTGCGTGATCCTTACCCCCTCGATCTGGTGCATATGGAGCTCGGGGAGCCTGATACTGAGTTCCCTGCCCAGTCTGTCTAAGTTTGGGGTAATATCTCTTAATATGCCCTATCTCACCACACTCGAAGCAAGCACGGTCCAGCGTAGGTCGCTGAACAGATGCCGATGAAGCAGTGTAGCCCCTATGCTGATTGGAAGCCTGATAATTTGCCCCTGATGGCCCCCACCGACGCTCGCATCGTTGATCGAACCGGACGCCCTGAATAAACTTGTGAACTCTGACCCCTCGAGAAAGAGTTGCTGAACATCCCACCCTTACGGGCCTTCTTCTCTACATGCTTCGCCTGACTCTCCTACCTAATACTCTCAATAGTACGGACGTGCTCCACTACCTCCTGAAACAAAGCCCCAGTGGCTACAAGCTGAAGAGCCAATAATTGAAGCCCAGTGTCAACCCCTTCACAAATCGCCGTATCCTCTCCCCCTCAGTGGGCAGCAACTGAATAGCATATCGGGATAGAGAGTGGAAACGGGACTCATACACAGCAACCGATGAGTTCCCCCAATCAATAGTAGCAAACTCATCCTTCCTTCGGTCCCTCAGAGTACGCGGGACGTACTTGTCCAAAAACACAGAGTAAAACTAGACCCAAGTCAACGGAGGAGACCCAGCTAGCCTACACTCCACATAAGCCCTCCACCAAAGCTTGGCATCACCCAAGAACTGGAACGTCACAAACTCTACCCCATACTTATCCACGGCCCCCATTTTATGGAGCCGCTCATGACAGTCGATGATGAACTCATAAGCGTCCTCCGACTCAGTACCATAAAACACAGGAGGCTTCATTTTTGTGAACCTCCAAAACGACATCATGTTCCTCACCAAATCATCACTGCCCCGCAACAGCCTTGGGAAGGCCTTAAAACCCGAAACCTCATCTAAGCGAGGGTGCCGCCGCCGCTCCCGCCGAACCCCCGAGCCCGTACTCGTCCGGATCTGGAGCCGCTACCCTTGCGCCCCTACCTGCTGGACCCACTGATATAGCTCCGGTCTGTGCTAACCCACGCAATAGATTCAGCACTTGTACCATCGCGTCTTGTACACCCGGTACCGCAGCTCTTGGTGGAACTAGCACGTTATTCTTGTTCGGGCTGGTGCGGCTGCAACTCCCGCTACCTTGTTAGGGACCATAGGAGGCATGGGGTCAACCACTGGGACGCCACCCCTAGCTGGGGCCGCCCCTCTACCAGCTCCTCTGCCTCCACCTCTTCCTCTAGCTGCTGCCGCGCGTGTTCTCGCCATCTGCGAGAGAATGAAGGATAGTCAGATACCAATTTGAATCGACAGATGCCAATTGGAATCAAGTAGCACGAACGAAGAAAGAAAAGAGAGTTTTCCTAGTGTCCGGCAGCCTCTCGAAGATAAGTACAGACGTCTCCGTACTGATCTACAAGACTCTTCTAGACATGTCCTGGTACGATGAGATCGACGAACCTAAGGCTCTGATACTAACTTTGTCACGACCTAACCCGCCATGACTGGCACCCAACTAAATCCTAGTGGGCGAACCAACACACAAGAACTCTATTCATTCAAGTCTGATTTTATATTACCAGGTCAACAATTATACTCATTCACGCATCAAATAAACTGGATAAGTCATGCCATAAAATACTAAAACAAGTACGGAAGTCTAACCATTAAAAATTTCTCAAAATCCGAAAGTCATCGTACAGGACTCTAAGCCAAAAGCACGTCTAAGAACTGAAATCGGCCTAATAAATATCCATAATGTCCAGAATAAGAAAAGACATCATAAGTAGAAGATCTTCGGGCGGCCTGGCATGAGAAGAAGCTCACCCCAAAATCAAAGAATTATCCTCCATGCTAGATATGAGGACGAGTAGCGGTCTCTATATCAAAATTTGCACTCAAAGAATGCAAGAAGGTAGTATTAGTACAAACACTCAGACCGGTAAGCATCATAAGCCGACTAAGATTAGTATCATGCATATCGTCTGAAATCAATAAAATAAACAAGCCAGTCAATCATACACGAATATCAATACATCACAACAAGTTAACCACGACAATCACAACAAATCACCAAATTTCCAGGAATCACAGACACGTCAAACACAATGGAGAATAAATTACCACTATAACCCCACTCGCTGTACACACGTGCTATCTGATGTCATAGCTCAGTAGTCATGACCTGTAGGGGACCCATGGTGTCCATGTACCACTCGTTCCGAAACACTCCTCAGACCTGAGCATAACCTTCACTCCGGAACAAACCTCAGACGCGTGATATAACAATAAACCTCTCATTACCGGAACTAACCTCGGACCATGAGCCCATAATCTAGGCCACATATGTGCCTTGTCATACCTTCTACGTAAACATTGTTTCTTACCTTCTTAATATCCATATTCACCTCATCATTTCATGTCACAATACCCTCGAGAAGACTATATTAACTTCTTATCAAAATGCAACCACTGCAGATTGAATCACACAGGAATAATGGCATGAAGCCTACTCAACATTCAATCACAACACATAGGAGCTCAACCATACAATATCATGTAATGAATACTAGACATGCTTTCTCCTAATGAAATCACAAACATACATTCAACTAACCAAAGTCTAACTCAAGTAAACCGTAACCTACCTCAAAGCAGAGCTGGAACAATGCAAGTCACTCTACTACAGCCTTTCCTTTCCTCAAAGCCTCAGAACGCTCAAAGTCTAGCAATAGAAGGCTCAATGAGTCATAATACTCAATCACAAGTTCCAATGCAAGAATACCCTTCCCTTACCCCATTCCAAGGGGTGGATGATTTTTTAGGTGATAAGCAACCTATCTAGACCCTTAGTAATCATTACTCCTCACTTTATAAAAACATTCTATCAATATTTCCATTACAAGCAGTTTTCCATGGCAAGACACCATTTTTATAGAACCCTAGGTCTCCAATCACTTAGTTTATATCTCTAAATGTTCAATTTATGATCAAGAACAACTAACCAATGTATTTAGATGATAACTAAGAGATAATAATCATAACCCATCAAGTTTAGAAGTTTCATTAATATTCTAGGGTTTCTAATTCAATTTCACCATTAATGACCCATGAGGATGATTATAATAATGAATGGGAAAGGAATGATGGAATGAAAGTAATGGAACTTACCTCACAAGATTGTATTGCCCTAGCTTGAAAATTCTCTCTAAGTGTTTGTTGGGAAGTGTGTTGGGGTATGAATGAAATGTGTTATGAATGAAACAACTAAGGCATTTAAAACCCGTATTCTCGCCTCCCGTGATCGCTGCGGTGGTCGCTACTTCTTATTCTGGCCCCGCTATACGTGTCTAGTGGCCAATTTATAGGCGGTCCCTAACTTTCGTCCGACCGCTATGGCATGTTTGTCGGTTCACCGCATAAGTGGTGTCGCCATAGCGGTCCACCTTCCGCCACAGTGGCTACCAAAGAAATGGTTGGCCGCTGGAAGCGGTCGAGGCACCGTTATAGCGGTACCGCCGCAGCGGTAATCCTACCGCTGCAACGGTCCAATTTGGGCAGTGAGGTCGGTTTCTGTCCAGTTTTCCCCCTATCACCCCACATTTCATCCAAGGCCTTAAAACACAATACGAAACATGCATACATACAAAAAGACGCCCTAAGAATCCACCCGCGGCCTCGAAATTCCCAATGGAGTCCTAAATTTTCATAACGACCGGAAGGGTCATTACAATGGAAAGCTGTACTAAAGTCCAATCGGGTACCCAACTTCTCATGAAATGCCCTCTAGAATCGGGAAGTGAAGATAGTACCCCGATCAGATACAACAGCAATAGGGATCCCATGTAATCTCACAATATCCCGAATATACATCTCGACTAACTTCTCCGCGGTATAGGACACCTGAATCGAAACAAAGTGAGTGGACTTAGTAAACCGATCGACTATCACCTAAATAGAATCAAACTTGCAAGGGTCTTTGGAAGACCCGTGACAAAATCCATGGGAATCCTCTCCCACTTCCACTCGGGAACGGGGCATCCCCCGAAGCACCCCACCGGGTCGCTCGGTGCTCATACTTTACTCCGTTGATAATTTCCACACTTAGCCACAAAATCAACTATATCTCTCTTCATACGACGCCACTAATAGTGCTGTCTCAAGTCATGGTACATCTTAGTCGCTCCCGGATGAATGGAATAGCGAGAGCTATGGGCCTCAGATAAAATCAACTGAATCAGATCACCAACATGAGGAACGCACACACGTCCTTTAATCCTCAAAATGCCCTCATAATCAATCACGACCTCCTTGGCCTCCCCTCTCGAAACCCTATCTCGGATCTTGCTCAACTGAACATCCTCAAACTGATGAGCCTTGATCCGATCCAATAATTATGACCTCGCTTCTATACATGCTAAGATCCTAACTGGGGCTGAAATATCTAGATTTTAAATCACGAGTCTGAACCTCCATGGCCAATGGACGCTCGAAAACAATCAATCGAGCTAAACTTTCCATAGTCACTGCCCTGCGACTCAAGGCATTAACCACCACATTGGCTTTTCCGGGATGATATAGAATAGAGTTGTTATAGTCCTTCAGGAGCTCCATCCATCGGCACTGCCTGGAATTAAGTTCTCTCTGGGTAAACACATGCTGAAGGCTTCGGTGGTCGGTAAAAACCTCAAAATGAACACTGTACAAGTAATGAATCCAAAGCTTCAAAGCGAAGGCTACGGCTAGCAACTCCAAGTCATGGGTAAGGTAATTCTTTTCGTGAACTTTTAACTGACGGGAAGCATAAGCTATGACTCTACCCTCCTACATCAACACCGCACCCAAACCCATACGGGAAGCATCACAATAGACAGCGAAATCCTTACCTTCGCCGTGGTCAAAAGAAGCTTTTTGAAAGCTCTCCTCACAATCATCCATCCACTGGAAGGGAACATCCTTCTGAGTCAATCTGGTCAAGGATGAAGCAATGGCATCAAAACCCTTCACAAAGTGACTGTAATAATTGGCCAAACCCACAAAACTACGAATCTTAGTAACCGTAGTGGGCCTCGCCTAACCCCTCACAGCCTCAATCTTCTGTGGATCAACCATAATCCCCTACTTGGACACCACATGGCCCAAGAATGCTACAGACTCCAACCAGAACTCACACTTGAAAAATTTAGCAAACAAGCTATGTTTCTTTAACAACCCAAGAACGGTACGAAGATGGCTCTCATGTTCCTCCCTACTCTTGGAATACACCAAGATGTCATCAATAAACACAATCACAATGGATTAAAGGAATAGCCTAAAGATGCCATTCATCAAAGTCATAAATGCAGCCGGGGCATTGGTAAGCTCGAAAGACATTACAAAAAACTCATAGTGGCCATATATCATCTAAAAGGCTGTTTTCAGAATATCCTCCGCTCTGATCTTCAACTGGTGATAGCCGGAACGCAAATCAATCTTCGAAAACACCAAAGCACCCTGAAGCTGGTTAAACAGATCATCAATACGAGGCATACGGCAATTGTTTCGAATAGTGACCTTGTTCAAATGGCGGTAATCAATACACATCCTCATAGTCCCATCTTTCTTCTTCACAAATAACACAGGAGAACCTTAAGGGGAGACGCTCAGTCTAATGAACCCCTTGCTAAATAGATCTTGCAATTGTTCCTTAAGCTCCCTCAACTTGACAGGTGCCATCCGATATGGTGGAATGGAAATAGGACGAGTGCCCGGATCCAAGTCGATACAGAAATCAATGTCGCGATGGGATGGCATACCCGGTAAATCCGACGAAAATACCTCTACTAACTCGCTCACAATAGGGATAGACTCAAGGGGCGGAGATGCAATAGTTGTATCACGAACATGGGCCAAATTCGCTAAACACCCCTTACTTACTAACTTCTTCGCCCGAAGGAAGGAAATGATCTTCTTTGGGGCGGGACTAGGAGTACCTCTCCACTCAAGCCTAGGAATGCCCGACATGGCTAAGGTGACTGTCTTAGCGTGACAGTCCAAGATCGCATGATAAGGAGAGAGCCAGGACATATCCAATATAATATCAAAGTCCACCATATCAAGAATCATCAAATCTACATAAGTGTCATACCCCATAAAAGCAACTAAACAAGACCAGTAGACTCGATTAACAACCACAGTATTTTCGACCGGGGTAGACACATGAACAGGTATATTTATGCTCTCACAAGGCAAATCCCAACCAACGGCATGAAATGTAGATATATACGAATAAGTGGATCCAGGATCAAATAACACAGATGCTGCTCTATGACGGACATAAATGGTACCTGAGATCACAACATCTGAGGCCTCTGCCTCGGGCCTACCAGGAAACAAGTAACAATTTGCTCCACCACGACCAGTCTGAGATCCCCCTCTCACACTCTGAGTACCACCTTTAGCTAGCTGGGACGCACCTCTAGAACCATGGGAAGTACTGCGGCCTAACTGAGCACCGCCTCTCTGAGAAATCCCACCTCGACCACCAGATGATACAGGAGCCCTCGGTGGCTAATAATCCCGCTTAGGTCGGGGACATCTCCTGGAAACATGCCCAACCTCTCCACAAGAGTAACAAGTAAGAGGAGTCGAGTGCTGAAACACGGAAGCTGAAGACTCGGATGAAGCAGCCCTGTCCACTGGTTTGGAGAACGAACTCTCAGGAGCTCTCTGCCTAGGTGGCTCACTAGAGGAAGCTAGTAACGCTGAATGCACGGGATGATCGGAATAAGGCTGAGGTGGCCTCAAAAACTGACCGGCGCCCCTCGAAGAAGAACCCCCAAAACTACCAGTCTGACATGGCCTCTTGTCACCACCACCAAAAGCACGGGCCTTAGCGCCCTCAACCATAGAAGCATGCTCAATAATGGACTGGAAGGAAGCCCCCATAGACTCCATATCAAGATAAGGAATCGGTAGAGAGCCCACTAGTCTTCCAACAAAGTGCCTGATCCTATCAGCCTCAGTAGGGATCAATAGAGTAGAATAACGGGCCAGATAAAGGAAGCGGGTCACATAGGACTCTAAAGACATGCCCCTCTGCCCAAGGTGTAAAAACTGCTCCCTACGAGCCTCTCTCAAAGACCGGGGCACATACTTCTCGAGGAAGGCCCGGTAGAACTGAGTCCAAGTCAAAGGAGGAGAACCCTCAGGTCTGCACGCCACGAAATACCTCCACCACGTCTTCGCGTTGCTGCGAAACTGGTAGGACACATAATCAATGCCGTGGGTCTCCACTATCCCCATACGACGCAACAACTCATGCATATCAAAAATAAACTCATAGGCATCCTTAGACGAAGTACCAAAGAACCTCGGTGGCTCTAACTTCCTAAATCTCCCCACCAAGTCCTGATCAGTAGCAATCATAACGGCGCCATCCATGGGCCTAATATCCTTACCAGGGGCGAGTATAGCATCAATGCGAGGAGCCATGGCTGCGGCGGGATGTGCTGCCCGTGTAGGCCCCTGCTCAGGGGTTTATACCGCTCCCCTAGTCTGTGAACTCCCGCTGGGAGTAGTAACACCGGCGGCAGCCTGCTGGGTATCAAGGTGAAGTAGAATCCTGGCCATAGTGTCGTACGGGCTGCCTGGGAAGTAACCTCGTGCCGTGTCCATGCTGGGGCCACGCCATCCTCGTGGCTCGGTCTCTACCGGGCCGATACTCGGCTCGGGAGATGGGAGACCTCTCTTGTCGCCGGGCCCCGTGCAGAGCTCGCCCTTAGGCCAGGGCGACCTCGCGGTGTCTCACTATGCCGCGTCCTATGGGCCGCAGCGCGCCCTCGGTGCCGTAGCCGCGGGCTGTGCAAGACCGACCTCGGGCCTAGTAGCTCGAGTCCTCACCATCTGTGAGAAAAGAGATAAGAGTCAGATACCAATTTTATCTTTCCAGATACCAATTCGAATAAAGTAGCACGATGGAAAGAAAGGAGGTGAGATTTCCTAAATGTCCTATAGCCTCTCGCAGATAAGTACGGAGCTCATCGTACTGATCCGCGAGACTCTACTAGACACGTTCTTGTATTAAAGATCGGGTAACCTAGGGCTCTGATACCAACTTGTCACGACCCATTTTGCTTAGGCAGTGCGGGCACTTACCTTCCCACCTCGGTAAGCGAACCCTCAACCCAATAATGAATAAATACACGAAAGAATGAATTTAAAACAACGAAAAAGAACAAATACATAAGTCTCACGATATATCTATATATAAGTAGTAGAAAGTGCGGAAAAAAATAAACACCCCCAGGGTCTATTCTGAATAATACAAGAGCATCTAAGGAGAATAATACAGTCTGGAATGCTAATACATAAATGTCTATGTCTCTGAAATAAAAATAGGACAAAATATAGGAAAGTCTTCAAGGTCAGCGGACACCTTGCTCACCCTGAAAACTCGAGAGAAAGCTGAAGCATCGATCAGCCATGGTTCGCGGAAGTGGATCCGATCTGTTACTCTGCATTCATAAAATAACGCAGCAAGTGCAGGTTAGTACAAACAATAGTACTGGTAGGCATCATCGGCCGACTAAGCATAGTTAACACAATTCAGATAATAAAGAAGATAAGCAAATAAACCAACCAAGCGTGACACAATATAATTATAATCGAGTATCCGTCATCGCCTATGTGAAGCATCTAAACCCAAATATGTCAAGTTTGAATATATCCAATCCAATCCAATCATCACAATCCAATCATCAACATCTCAATCAAGTCATAATGCAATGCAGTGCAATAATGATATGAATGCAATGCAATGCCATGTAAATGAGGTGTACACATGTACTTCGGACGGAAATATCGACGTCTCGGTAGCACAACCCAGCTTGACTCGCGAAGTCTAAGTGTCACCAGTCCCAGATCTTTGCCCAACAGACAGACGGGACCCCGGATTTTTGCCCACGGGGGGAATCTCTCCGGCACCACCCTAGGGGACCCGCGAAGTCCATACACTAAGAACAATTCCGGGAAATCATCGGAATTGGCCATGCAACAATGATGCCGGAATAGATCATCAGACATCGGCCATCTCACAATCGCTCAAGTAAAAGAGTCTGTCAAATATCAATTTCATCCAATCAACGATTCCGGAATTAAACCTCGGACATCGGCCATCTCACAATCATTCAAATAAAAGAGTTTGGCAAATATCAATTTAACAAATCAACGATTCCGGAATTGAACTTTGGACATCGACCTTCTCAAAATCGTTCAAGTAAAGAGTTTATTAAAATATCAGTTTCACTCCATCAACGATACCGGATCATCACCGGGTATCGGCCATGCATCATGAATGAGTGAGAATGTATGCATTGCGTCTATCAACATCAACAATCAAGTTCAATATCACAAGTACCAATGACGGGGTACGCTAATAATATATCAATGACTCAAGTACTAACAGTGGGTATGCTAACAATATATCGATAACTCGAGTACCACAGTGGGTACGCCAACAATATATCCGAGTACAAATACCAACAACAGGTATGTCAATTCTATCTCAATCAAGATGATAAAACAGAATTCAATAGCTACCAACTACTCATGGCATCAAGCCAGCACAATAGAACAATCAAAGTACACATAACGGGGTGGCTAGTCCCAACACACATCAGGGCCCAACCTAAGGCAATATCCAACCCGACTTCATACTCGAAGGTTCACATGCTGTCTCTGACTTTATAATCTAAATGTGTGCTTCGCTATGCGAAGTCTCACGTGGTAAGCCATAACCTACCTGGATGGCCGAACCTTAACACCAACAAGTCACTCCTTTGCCTTGCCCTTCCGCAGAAGCTTAGAACCAAAGTAGTCTAAGCATAACTGAATTCTATATTAGAAATCATGAAGAATGATACTAATATTGCTACTATTTCATTTCGGTCAATTCTAACCCTAGAAATTGGGGAAACGGGCCCACAAGGGCAAAATACCATATTAAGTACTAGGTAATCATAACCTAACCACTAATTATTGATTTAGCTCAAGGATTAGCCTAATTTCTGATTTCAAGCAAAACTCCCAAATTGGGTATAAACCCTAAGTGTTCAATTCCAAAATTCAATGCTAAAAGTGGAAGATATATGATTAATAAGCTTAGATTAGTCAATATCTAGCATAAACATCACCAATTTATCATTAATAATCCTAGGGACAATGTTCTTCTAAAACCCTCTTTCAACTCTTACCACCATGGGTTTATTAAGGTAAAAGGGGAATCTAACATGATAGTGGGTTAAAGGAAGAATGAAGAAATGAGCAAGATTTACCTCCAAGATTCTCCTCCAAATATCCTTACGAGCAGTTTCTTCAAGCTGAAATATCGAAATGGGAAATAATGAGGGTCTAAGGCTTATTTAAGACATACTTAAATGAAAACACTGGCCCGTCACCGCCACAACGGTAGTGGGGCCGCTATAGCGGTGCCACTACGACGGCTGGGAGATCGCTATAGCGGTATGCCTAACAATACTCATGGCCGCCCACCGACCAACTCACCGCAACAGCGGTGCCGCGACTCACGGGCACCACATACCAGAATTTCCCGAATTTTCTAAGTCTTCAATCGAAATCCCGAGTTATTCCCGAGACCATCTGCTCACAAACCAAATGCTCAGACCCACACAAAAATACTTTGCGAACGCGCTCGTGGTCTCGAAATTTCCAACGGAGGCCTCGTTGCTCGAATCAACCTCCGATGCCTTAATTCTAATTTCCCATCCCAAGTCTCGAAATGTATCTGAATGCATTGAGAACTGAACCAAATACACATACACGTTCTGAACAACCACCCGAACTTCTCGGAATCGACGGAATTCCGAAAAAGGTTCGTTTGTCCAAAAGTCAACTTTGGGTCAGCCATTTTTCACTTTAAGCCTATATTTTCACCAAAGTTGCCCGAATCCGGTCTAGACACCTCGAGAAGCGTGTGTACTGTCCCTTCGAGTCAAAAGTGAGCTAATCAATGCTCGGGAACGGGCAAAAATGCCGAAGAGACTATAACGACCAAACGGGCCGTTACATTCAAAGTTCAAGGCGAGATTTTCTGATTAAAAATTCATGGAACATAAAGAAACTTTACAACACTGTTCCAGGTCATTTAGCATAACACAATAGCTCTATTACACTGGGACAAAATGATGAATGGGACTATGCAATATGGATGAATTCTGAAGATGGTCATTACTCCTACAACAATGCATGGAAATTGTTAATGGATCACAGACCAAAGAACCCCAGTTTAGCTAAAGTGTGGCACAACTCCATCCTTTTCAAATTCTCATTTATGTGTTAAGAGAGTATAATTTGGCAAGCTTTCCTTCATGATGCAATGGTTTGGTTGACAATAGGGAAGACACTGACTGCATGTGCTGTACAATACCTCAAAATGACACTATCCAACATATTTTTGTAGAAGAAAGAGCTGCAAATCACATGTGGAGCACTTTAGGATCGAGATTTTCATCATTTTCTCCCCATCAGAGCTATTTTACAGAAATGGTGGGACGTTAAGCCTAAAAACAAGATGGATAAACTCTTTCTGATGTCCATTCTAGTGGTAATTTTCTAGGAAATATGGAAATCGTGGGCTGGTTGCGAATATGGAGATGGAAGAAATTTCTCTCAATATCACATGGTCTAGCAATGCATATGGAATATCAAGGTTGTTATCAAAGATTCTTTCCCTATTTTTGAGATAGATAGCACTTGGTTCAACACTTGTGACAAAATAGAGAGACTAAGACTTGTTCTTAAATGTACTCATGTCTATTAGAAAGCACCAGAAATGGGGATGATCAAGTTATATCTGAGATGGCAGCTACATAAAAAAAAAGGGGAAAGCTGGCATTGGTGGAGTAGTGAGAAATGAGGCTGGAGACTTCATCATGGGCTTTTCAATACCTACTGACAGTGCTAGTAACAATCAAGCAGAAATGGAAGCTGCAAACTTTGGGAGCAACTAGTGTATTGAAAATGGTTTCTCTAATGTACACATTGAACTTGATTCTTTGGTGATCACTAACATAATTCATAAGGATACCAACAACTTGAAGCTCAAGCATATGATTCAAGCTACCTCAAACCTGTTAAGAGGAACAAATGCTATGTTTTCTCATTGCTTTAGAGAAGCAAATCAGATTGTCGATTTCTTGGCAAAAAAATCTACTTCAAGTGGCATCAGGGCCTTACATCTTTCATACCAGGATCTTCCTAGAAAAGCTAAGGGCCTGCTACAACTTGATAAGTGACAACTTCCTAATTTTAGGACGAGGTTTGAAAAATGTAATTTTTTTGTTAGCTAATTCCTTAGTGTTTCCTCATGAAGGAATTATGTATATGTTGTTTCCTTCCTATAGAATGTCAATCTATCTTTTGTAGACTAGAGGCAAGGTTTCCATATCCCACTCTAGTCATTGTAAGTTCTACTTATCAATATAACATGGTATCGGTCAAGACAAACCTCCCCCCCCCCCTCCCCCCCTCACCCCACACCTTAAGCTCACAACTTAATGGTGATGACTTATTATATAAAAAAAGAAAGAAAAAGTGGTGTGTTTCTTGAGTAAAAATCTAAGATAATTAGTTCCCCTATTATTAGAGTGAAAGAGCAATGTGTTTCCTATACTATGCTGATTTATCCTTCATTGATCATAAGTTCGCTTACTACTGTCAATATCTTCTGACCTTGCAATATTATCCTAGAATATCCTTCCAAAAACTCTAGGTAACAATTTTACCAACCCACAAAGACCAAGTCAAAGCTTCATTATTCCTAACTTCCACTTTTAAATCCACATTATTAATTCCATAATTGCTCGGAAGTGACCCTGTTTAACCTAAAATCTAACCTTGCGATCTCTCTCAGGTATAGCAAGATATGACGGCACGACTAATTGAGATATATTCAATCAATCACAACAGATATACAATTGGATACGTGAAATCTGGAAAATGACTTTAATATAGAAAACACTATTAGCCATTCATCCGATAATAGGTTCCATTACATTTCTCGACGAGAAATGTAACTATTCATAATTAAACTTAAAAAAACATATGCATGGTTGTAAAAAAAAAAATCCATAACGACAAAGAAAGAAGAACAGAGAAAAACTCTTTGATTCGTCTTGTCGAACGAACTTGAGGCTCTCCCAAGCTTAAACTTGCTTCAACAATGGTGTGTACTGCCTTCCTATGATGATTATGAAAATCAAAATAGGTTTAGGATCTTTTGTATCATGTCTAAGGTCAGATGGCCATAATTCCCTTAAAGCAACCTCCGCAGAACCAGTTTCCTTGGCATGATGCGGCGCAGGGTGAAAATTGGCTATCCATTACTCCGGCGCAACAACAGTGCGGCGCGCAAGAACATACATGCTTTCTAGTGTCCTGGTGTGATAATTGTGTGGCGCACATAATATTCTGCGGTCTTTGGGTGATCCTTTTGTACTTTCTCACGCGATGGCCATGCGACATGGAGTTGCTTTGCTACTTTCATTCAGTCAGACTTGCCCAACTCAGGTGCTATAGCTATGAGACCCACCGACCTGGATCTTGCACTCCAGATTTGATATCTCTGCTTCGTTACAAGTCAATGGTTATTAGGCTCAAAAGGGTACACTAATGGTATTCTATGTTCGGTATTCTATGTTCGGTATACTAATTTAGGCTCTGGCTGGTCAAAGAAAGCCGACATTCCTCTTAAGGATCAAGACTTTTTGGGATTCGCCTCAAACACAAACATCGCATGTATGCATGGATATATTCAAAGACTCACTTCACATTGAATTTTTTACCAAAATAAGCCATTATTTCAGTCAATTCACCAAAATAATATATTCCTTTTAAAATTTACAAAAGTAGAATAAACGTATTCCGCAGTAACGTATTAGGCATTATTTTATTTAAAAAATTTAACGGGCAAAAAAGTTAATAGTTAACGGTGTTAAAGGATAATTCGTTACTGTGAGTTACGTTTTATGGTTAATATGTTACTCACAATAACGTTTTATGGTTAATTAATTTGATTTCAATGTTCCACTGATTTGAGTTCTTTATTTTAGTCTAGCTAATTTGAGTGCTTTATTTTATGGAGTATATATGATTCACTAAGGTCTCTTAGTTTACAGCTTGATGGAAACCATCTTAGTTTGACTTGATGGAAACCATTCTTTCGTTGTTTTCTTCATACAAATTTAGTTAAAATAAGTGAATTGAGAGACAAAATTTAGCTGTTGTTTTGCTTCTAGAAGATAGAGTATTTTTCGTTAAGTAATAGATATGAAAGATGGTTGCTTCTTAATTTTCATATACGAAAAGACTGTGATTTGATATATATAAGTATTAATTACTAGTAGTTATTGTTGTAAACTTAAGACATTGTATCTTTAATTTTTGGGTCTTAATCATCTTGCACTTTAAAATGTATAAGAAAATGTTGAAAGGGAGAATTAACCAACTTCTGCTCATATAGTTTCCCACTGACGGTGTTTTTTTTGAAACTGAAAAACTGCTACTTTATTTAGCTAATCAGTACTTTTTTTTTTAAGGCTAATCAAAATCCTAATCGCTTTTTTTTTTAAGGCTAATCAGTATCTTTTTGTAAAGCTAATCAATACTTTTTTTTAGGGTAATCAATATCGTCGGTAACGTTTTATAGGTTCGTCAATAAGAAGGGTTCGCAATTTGAGAATTCTTTACAGGATTTGACTGCTTGTGCCTGGATTCTGTAGAAACGTTACTGTCAGTTACGTTTTAGCCAGAAGTTGTAACTTTGAGTTACGACTTTAAGATCAATCTATGCCAGATTTTGTATTCTTTAGAGTCGTTATTCACAGTAACGTATTAACCATAAAACGTTACTCACAATCACAAATTACCTTTAGCTTTTTTGCCCGTTGAATTTTTTGAATAAAATAAGGCCTAATACGTTATTGCGGAATAGGCTTATTCTAGTTCTGTTAATTTTTTTAAAAACGTATTATTTTGGTGAATTGGTTGAAATAATGGCTTATTTTGGTCAAAGTCTCCTTCACATTTGTACATGAAATTCACGAGTCACTCAATTATTATCCTCAATATATAAGTATGAACTTAGAAAGGGGGTCCAAAGCAACTCGATTACATACAAATAAGGTGCTTTCCAAGAGTCCTAATTTATTTATGAGCTTCATGATTCTCTTCTCTACATATATTAACTGCCTAAAAATTTATTTTTGGTTCAAAAGAGTAGCTCGTTGGGAGAGAACCAAGGCCAAGAAAATCCAACGAGGTTATTATGCGCAAATTTAACTACACTAAAAAGTTATGTTACAAATGAACATCTAACTAATCGCTTCTTGCTATTAACATTTGTAACTATTATTAGTCATGAATATTCAAAATATTATAGCCCCAACAAAAAGAAAAAAGAAAAAAAAACAGAAACAAATAAAAAATAGTTAAGTGACAAAAATTAAAATAACAGAAGTCTATAATTAATAGAGTCATCCAACGAAATGAATCCCCTACCCCACACTTTAAGAGTTTCATTGTCCCTAGAGCAACAAAATTAAATACATGGGGTGAAGAGATACTCCCTCTAGGCATCCAGGTCATACTCCTCATTGGAGTTAATACTATTTTTCATGTCAGCCTCACCATCAACATCATCAATCCCGAGGACCGGTGGACTCCTCTGAGAAAATGCAAAAATAAATTCTACAGCAGGTAGCGTGAGAGCCAACGATTCATCAATTGGTGCCTCTTCCTCATCAAAGTCGTTGCCTCTCTCCAATCATCATAAACATATATAGTGTTACGGTTCACTTTTACGCGGGTGCATAAAAGCTACTAAGAGGTTGTTGGTGCTCTAATTGAATTTCGTATTTTTAAAGTCGCCACCTAATTTTATAATGGAAATTAGGAAAATCGGGTAAAAAGGGTTTATCAAACAAGAGAAAAATTCTTTTAAACCAGAGTTCGACGTAAGGGTTCGAGTGATCCCATTGGGAAAGTTTTAGTTCTTATAAATTTTATTATTAAGGATCGTAATTAGAATACGATTGACACACGAGCTTCAATGTGTGATTATTGTAATTATTTGCTTAAAGTATTCTTTTGTCGCAAAAGTGTCATGCTTATCATAAATTCAAAATTTTGGCAAAATATCCCCTTTGAAAAAAGGAGTTTTGGTTTAAAATACATATAAGTGTTCAACTCACTGTGTGTTTCTGGACCAAGACACAGGGGAAGAAGAAAATGGGTTGAATGTGTGTTGTTAATGGAGGAAAGAAAATGGGTTGAATTGTGTGTGTGTGTATGTTAATGGAGGAAGAAAATAGTGTGTGTCTTATTTTGGTCCTAATGAGATGTGTTTAGTTCTTATAAGTTATATATATATATATATATATATATAAGAAGATAAGTGGAGTATATCTCTTTTGTGGTAGTTATATAGATATAAAAAGAGTTTATTATTTTCTTGACTTATTAGTCCATTGAAGCTCATAATGAATTATATTCTACTTTCCAAAGCCATCTTATCTCAATATGGTTCAAGTATATTTCCCTTGTTTTTATCCTCATAAAGTTTGGGCTTTTGGCCCAAAGGTCTTGTTCTTTCACTACAAGAAAGTAGAGATACCACGACTTTTTTTTTTTTTTGTTACATTTGCAACAAATGTCGAAAAATAAGGAATTTCGTGACATTTATGAACAAATGTCGTAAAAACAACGACATTTGATGCCAAATGTCATAAAAATACCGATATTTGGTCCAAATGTCATAAAAACAATGACATTTGATGCCAAATGTCGCAAAAACAACGACATTTGATCCAAATGTCGCGAAATCAACCACATTTGTTGAAAAACATCGGTGTTTTTCGCGACAGTTAGCGAAAATGTCGTTAAAACAATGACATTTGATACAAATGTCAAATTTATTATGCATTTGTTGCAAAATGTCGTTGTTTTAAACGACATTTAGCGAAAATGTCATTAAAAATATGACATTTGATATAAATGTCGAGTATATTATGACATTTGTTGCAAAATGTCGTTGTTCTAAACGATATTTGGCGAAAATGTCATTAAAAATATGACATTTGATATAAATGTCGAGTATATTATGACATTTGTTGCAAAATGTCGTTGTTTTTAACGACATTTGGCTAAATGTCATTAAAAATATGACATTTGATACAAATGTCGAATATATTATGACATTTGTTGCAAAATATCATACTATTAGTGGCTAATTACAGACATTTACACCTAATGTTGGAAATCTAATCTTTTGAAATTATTCATCACTCTTTTTAGGGTAAATGTTCAAATTGCCCCTGGACTATATATTTTAAAGAAAATTTACCTTCCGTTAAAAAGTATCTCGTTTTTACCCTTGTTGTTTATCAAAATGGCTCAACTTATCCTTATCATGGGTTAACTGAAGCAGAGATGAATTTTGACCGGTGATTTCAAGGACCAACTCGGATCATTCACAGAGTTCAAAGGCAAATTCATTTAAACCCTACACCTAAATAGATTATTTAAAACCAACAGAAGGTAATTAATTAAGAAGTCACAAACTATGAAAAACCTTTCAAAGAGGATAAATACATGTCAATTCATTAAGAAGTCACTAACTATGAAAAACCTTTCAAAGAGGATAAATACATGTCAGAGCACATCAATTTAATTAATTAAGTGTGTGAGCTCTTTTTTTCTTTAATCCTAACTTAATTATATGAGTTTTAATTATTTCGACGTACATTACTTGATTTTAAATTTTGTGATTGTGGTTAAGCTCCAAAGCTTGTTCATGTTGTGTATATATAGAATTAGTTGTCACCCTTGAATCCAATCAAGTATTGATTTCATTAATTGTACCAGAAAGTAGAAACCAATCCTTATTTGACTTGGATCTTCCTTATTTCCTTGTATGTGTGTCGGCTATTCGTTCTCCTACTTTAATTAATGCTAATTTCATGTATTCACTTTATGGTAAGGATTCCACAAAGTCGAATTCCAAATCCTCATAAGATCATCAAAACATCACTATAACTCAACATCTATTATTGAGTCAGCAGCTACTCAACAATTGCTATGTCAATTTGTAGGAAATCTTCTTCTTAAAACAACCAAATATTATTTACTTGTAATAATGAGAGAAGTAAAATAATTTGCTTTTGCAGCTTTGCAAATGATCCATATTTTCCATATATACCATCATCGTATGGTGGCACGATATTTTATGTAAATCTATGCTCGAAGGACATCATGCCAAAATTTTACAATTAGGACCTCGATATGATTTTGTTCTGTTTATCGTACTGAAGGTTATATTCATTTTTGCTAGATCTTTTTCGGGCTTCTTATCATTCTCTTTTGACACTTATATATGGTTGAGATCGGAGGTATTTGACCTCCCTTGAACCTACAAATGCTCTAATTTTGCGGCAAGGGTAAAAATAATTTATAATACCAGATAACAAATGACTTTGGACCTAAAAATATGGTTTAAATTATTTTTTAATTAGTCAAAGTAAATTATATATAATAATAGAATTATTTAACATTTCAGCCAATAAGAAAAATAATAATGAATGTTTGACTTTTTAACAATGAACTTTTATTACAATTAGCACAAAAAAAAAAAAAAAATTACCCGCATTAAGTTGTCGTATGCGTGAGGTCGGGAAAGAGCCCACTACGGGGGTCATTGTATAATTAGCATATTTATGGATAATATTTAAAAAATATTAATTATTTTTAAATTATGATTTAGCTTGTGTATCCATTGTCCTCTTCTTGTTGTTGTCGGACTCTACTATGAATCTCTTTCCACCTTCTCTATATGACAATTTGTACCCATATTTAAAAAATTAGCCCATTTAACCCACATTTTAGTGAGTTGGGTCACTCATATTTTAGGTGGGTAAATATGAATTTAAATCTCTTTTTAAGATATAAAAATATGGGCAAATATGGGTAAAATATGGATATATATAAAACCGCTAGATCCCGATATATTTCGTTTCGAAAATAGAAATTTCTTTCTTCTTACCTCCACACCTGCATGCCTTACCCTCCCCCAACATTTTCTATTAATTTATTTTATTTCTTTAAAAAAATATTAAAAATCCCCCCTCCCCTGTTTAACGTTTTCTATTAATTTATTTTATTTCTTTAAAAAAATATAAAAAAAAATCCCATGTATGATTTGTCAAAATGACTTGCTCTATCATTCAATAAACTAGAAGACAGTGACTGAATAGATTTGCTTTAATATGTGGCTATGATTACTTAAGTTAATTTGGGGATTTGCACTTTATGTGACATGTCTCCTTGGTTTTCTGCGTTAAAACGATCTAAAGTTAATTGTGGTTTTATCCATGATTCTAACTCTTATGATGAACTTGAAAATTGTTATATGGGAACCAGTGGAGTATGGTGGCTTATTCATGTCATTATTCTCTTCGGCAAGAAGAAAGAGAGAACAAGGACAGAAGGGGTTAGCAACATTGGGTTAAAAGTCTCAAAGCGTATGTTGGGATTGCTGGGAGGATGAAAAATGAAAGCTAGACAAACAGATATATTATGTTAAAGTTGATTATGAAAGGTAATAGGTGAAAAAGAAAAAGAGAAGGAGAAGAGAATATGGGGTATAGAATGAATTTTGACCCAACTAAAAGATCCGAACCAGCCCAACACCAAATCCGTTTCTAATAAACCTAACCCAGCTTTTGTATCTTTTACACCTCTCGTATACAACGATGTATTTTTTGCTATATAACTATGCATTTTAGATGCTATTTGTTGGGTTAAAGCTTCTGTTTTTGGGTTTAAATTCTGCATTAGTTGCTGATTTTGGGGTAAAATATTGCATTTTTAGTTGATTTTTTTTTTTTTGGGTTGAAAGCTATTATTTTTGGCATCACATAAGAATTTTTTTTTGCATCATTAAAGAAGGAATGACTAAAGCAAAAAAACCCAGCAGGGTAGGAATAACATTAACCACCATTAATTTAACATTAACCAACTATCACAATTCAACAATATAAGTATTAGTCAAGTAAATGTTTGCATCAACAAATGAAAATAGGTGGATGGATGACATTTTTGATCCAATAGGTGGAAGGATGACATTTTGATCCAATAGGTGGAAGGATGACATTTTTTAACCATTTATACTATTAAGGGCATTTTTTAGTGTTTTCTGTTTTATTAATATTGTTAGTTGAAGATGAATGACTAAACTTTTTAGTTGATTCTTCTTTGCTATATGTATAGGTTATACTTTGAATGGATAAGAGTTGGATAAACATATTGAATAGGCTTGATCCTTTGTATGAGAATGGAGCCAAAGAATTTCTTCATTTTGTGTCATTAGATAGGCCTGATGCCTCTGAAATCTTGTGTCCATGCCGAAAGTGTCGTAATATGAAATATGTCCGAAAAGATTTGATTGTTGAACATATTGTGGTTGATGGCTTTCTAACTAGTTACACTAGATGGTTTTTTTCATGGTGAGAAATTATCTTCATCAGTATCTGTCGATCCGTGATAAAGGTGATGAAATGCAAGAAATGTTACATGAAGCATTTGGGATTCCTCCTACATCTGGTTTTGTTGATATAGACACTGATGGTGATGGATTTGGTGGATCGAATCTCCACAATAAAGGGTTTGATAAAAAGACTGAAGAATTTTTTAATTTATTGAAAGAAGCTGAACGTGAGTTATACCCTGGAAGCAAGTATTCGCTACTTTCATTCCTTGTTCGTCTATTACATTTAAAGTGTCTCAATGGGTGGAATAACAACTCATTTTCCATGGTGCTAGAGTTGCTACAAGATGTTGCTTCCTGAAGGTGAAACATTACCTAAGTCCTTTAATGATGCAAAGAAAATTATTAAAGACCTAGGACTTGATTACGAAAAAATACATGCATGTCCAAATGATTGCATGATTTATTGGAATGAGACGGAAGATAGAACGGATTGTATGTATTGCAAAGCTCCAAGATATAAACAATTCAAAGGTGAATCAATTAATTGTAGTTCAGAAACCTCAAAAATTCCAGCAAAGGTGTTGTCACGCCCCGAACCATGGCTTGGGTGTAACACGGCACTCGGTGCCTTGCTGCATGTGATCGAGCGAACCACATGACTTGCTGAGTCTACTAGGGACTTGAACTGATGCGGAATATAGAGTAAACATGCGTGACTTATGAAAACATGGAGTTCAATAATCATATGTTTGAAAATATTATAATTATATTCTGAATGCGGAATTATGGCAATGTAGCCATTGAGACTAACTCGATGAACATGACAACTAACTGAGTCTATGAAACCTCGACACGAATATGCCTTTAGGCGGTTCCCTTAGGGACAAGGCCCTCGGTATACCTTAAATGTATGAACTTGACATAAATAAGTAAAAACACAACCCCGAATGAGATGGGGCTCACCAAAGGCCGTCACGAACAATGTCACTAACGAGCAAATCTGTTGTGCGACAATCACTTACTGCGTCGTGAAATGCGAGGCCCCGGGCAATAGAAAGGGGGACGTCGGCATATTAAGATAATTTTGGTATAGGATAATGAAATAAGCATGGTATATGAAATAAGCATGGTATATGAAATAACATGATAAGGGCTAAAACTGAAACTGAAAGCTGGTCATGAACATGAGTATCTAACATGGACATAATTACACACGCACGCGCGCACATATATATATATATGTGTGTGTGTGTGTATATGTATATATAATATAGGTATAAGACATAGCTGAATATAACACAGACATGAGCATGAAGCATGAGTAAAGTACGAAAATAGTAAACCAATGGAAATACATGTATATATATAAAGCCTGTAATGCGGGGAAGTGCTATAGTATAGCAAGCAACATGATGTGGTACTTGCGTCTACAAAGCAGAACACTCACGCCTTGCCGGGGATATAAGATTTAAATAATAATAAGCATGTAAGGATCCAGACTACATGTGGAGAGAATTTATTTATATATTTTGCGACAACCACCAC
>NC_081353.1:17874155-17880371 GCF_029784015.1 Lycium ferocissimum
CAAAAAGAATCATTTTCTCTCTCCTTGAAATTTTTTTTGGGCTTTCCCCTTTTATATTTTTGATTGTTTTTTTCTCTAATATATTTTTTTTTAAAATTTTATGGGAAAAAGGGTGAGAGAAAAAAGAAAAAAAAAAAATTGATATCAAATCGGGAAGAAGTCATTCTCAAATTATAGATCAAGTATGGCATAATCACTTTTTATTTTCTGCAATTTATATATTAAGACTTGTCTCCTTGAATAATTTATGGCGATCTCGTACTATTCAAATAGATGATGAAGAAGAATAAGGGTGTAAAGCCAACTCGTATTGAGGTGTTCAAAAAACTCACACGAGATAGAATAATCAACCAATGAATGAGATAGCCGGTGAAGTTATGGTAACTTCTTATTTGTTATTATTATTTAGGTACTTTCATTCCGTTACAATTTTTTCAACTTTCCATCACTTTACTTTTCTTTCAAAAAGAAACAAGTGGATGATCTTGCTGAGGTGTATCCTGAGTTAAATGTCCCTGGAAGTGCTCCCAATGATGTGTATTCACAAGTAATGGGACCAGACACTCATGGGATTGTCCGAACTCTAGGGAAAGGAGTTAGGCTCCAAAGCTTTGGTTTGGCGGTTCAAGATATACGATCTCAGGCTGAGCAAAGGAATTTTGATACAAAGGTTGAGTTGGAAGTTCAAAAATCTACCTCAGCTATGAGAATTGAGATGGAGGAAAAGTTGTCTGAAGCAAAAGAAGAAATAGAAGCGATGGATAAAAAGTTATCGATTGCAAAATAGAATATGGAAGCGATGGAGAAAAAATTATCGGAAGCAAAAATGAATATGGAAGCAAATACATCCGATAAAGTAAAGGAAGGGATACAAGTATATGTAGAGTCTTTGCGTTTCACTTCTGACGCAAATAGAAAATCATTTAGTAATGAGCGGGTAAATAATTTTGTGTTGGTTCACAAAAACTAATTCTTTTTTAGATAGTAATGTTATTTAGTTGTTTTTAATTATAATAATCTTCCTCTTTTGTGATAGGTTCATGATAACTCAATTGAAGATCGCCAACAATCGTTATCACCCATTTCAGATGTTCACGCAAAAAAGGTTAGAGAAAGTTCCACCAAAGTTTTGATTTTTATTTCACTTTGCTTAGACCATTACATTCATATGATCGTGGGACCAAATGATTCTTTTTTCTTGCTTTTATTTGCTTGTACTTGGTGTTGTCTTTTGTAATAACTCTGGATGGTTGTGTGTTTTATTATCCACCTATCTGTCTTATTGCTTTTTGTGAAACCTTTGTCTTGGTGCTTGGAATATGATATTTGTCCATAGGTGCTGGTGTAACAAGAACAAAATAGACCTGAAAGCATAACTTTTTTTTTAAAAAAAATTTTCTGACCATTGGTGTTAATTGGTGTTAATGTCGTTAAAAATTAAGGAAATGGTTCACATTCAAGCCAATTGTGCTAGCCCTTGGTGTTAATGTCGTTAAAAATTATTTCCTATAGTTATATACATGGTTTATAATTGTTTATGAGTAGAACTCTTATCTATAGTAGAGTTAGGGCTGAAAAACCAAACCAAAAACCGCCAATAAAAACCGACATTTGGTTTGGTTTGGTTTGGTTTGGTTTTAAATTTGAAACCGATAATATTTGGTTTGGTTATGGTTATAGTAAAAATAACCGAATAAATAACCGAACCAAAACCGATAATTATATACATAAAATTTATAATTATTTATATGTATAATATTAACTTTTCATAAATAATTAAAGATATTTTATACCTTTTAATTATTAATTTAATTTTGGTCTACTTATTTTTAAGGCCCATGTCTTAAAAGAATATGTCCAAGTCCAACAATCCAAGTTAATAAATCGCTTTAAAAAGTTAAAATCCAAAATGGATGTCTTTCCCTCAATTTCCTATAGTTATATACAGAGTTTTTGAATTGTTAATGATTATTTTATTTGGTTTGGTTATGGTTTTAAACATTTAAAAACCGACTAAATTGGTTTGGTTATGGTTTTAACCAATAACCGACCCAAACCGAACCATGAACACCCCTAAGTATAGTAGGGATGGATTTGTTTTTGTTGACTGGATTCTAGCTCAAATTTTCTTTAGGTGAGTTTATCTAGATGTGATTTAATTATAACTGGGCTGCGGAGAAATAATTTGCTTATTTTCTGTTAATGGCTACAGTCAAAAGTTATTTTAAACTTTCCCCTTCTTTTTTTTTTTTTGGTTAAACTACCAGAAGGTAGTGTAGTAATAGTAGAAAGTCTCTAAAATAGCTATTACCATGTTGAATTAGCAACCTGACTCAATATGTTTAATTGGTTACTGGCATAAATTTAAATTAGCAATGCATGTACTAACTTAAAAATTACACTAGAAGAGCCCTATAAGTGAATCAACATAACAGTCACCTGTAAATCTTGTAGTAGTTCCCACTCTCCAAATAACTTTGTAGAAACTAGGGGTGGGCATAAGTACCCAAAAATTGATAACCGGACTGAACCAAACTAATTTGGTTCTTCAGTTTCAGCTTTTTCGATTCTTCAGTTCGGTTACGGTTCTATTTTTTTTATAAAATTACTGTGTTTGGTTTGGTTTTCGATTTTAGGGTACCGATTTTTCGGTACACTGAAGAACTGAAATTTTACAACATAAAGTACAAAAATAGGCACTTATTAGCTACACTTTCTGTCTCGGCCTAATCCAATTCATTCCTAAAGTCCCTTTATAGATCCACTGCAACCCAAGCCCATTCCCAAATTCCCTTTACACTTTAGTTTTCTTTCTTATTTGAGATGGTTATAGCAGCTTATAGGATGGTTATAGCAGCTTCTTTCCTATTTGGTTATCACTGTTCACTCTTTCCAGTTCTATTCCCGTGGTTGCTGCTCGTTGTTGCTTTCTTGCTACTAGTATACTAGTTGTTCTCATGAGAACTTTTATTTAGTCTTTTTTTTATGTCAAGATGTAATAACAACTTAACAAGTTTAATATGTTGGCTCTTACTTTTCAATTTAAAGGGCTGCATATGGTGAAACCGTAAAGGTAGTCTGCTTAAAAGTTATGTTGATGGATGCAATATGGGAAGATAGAGGAGAAATTAAATTTTGCTTATCTTGATTTGCTATTTGAAAAATCGAAAACCGAAGAATCGAACCGAAGTTCGAAAGAACTGAACGTCCACCCCTAGTAGAAACTCATTATGTGATTTTGTCGACTGATTTGGATAAGCCTTGGATGCCTCATTAACTATTAAAAAGAAATCCCGACTCATGAGATACTATTATGTAATTCTACTTGTCATATTGTGAGATGTAAAGTATACTTATGTTTGGTTTATCAGAAGTAGTTGTTGATCTTGATTTAACTAGGATAGTCTGAAAGCTTTAGGAAGTGTAAAACGGTACGAAAGTATTGGTTCATTTGGAGGTGATTCATGAGAAGGAAAAAATGTCATGGTGCATATTTTGATATGCTTATGTAGTATGTGGAAGAATTGAGTTTATTACCTAATTTAGTTCTGTCAATGCTCCTGGCAAGGAGGAAAGATAATATTGCTTTTATATAATATATTATAGGTTAACGTTCTTGTAAATTTCAGAATATCAAATACTAGAAAGATCTTTTCATTCATTAATAGTATGATATAGCAATTATGTACTTAAGAGTGTTAAAGGTAGCACTTTTGAGGCATTGGTGCACAAAAGAGCTGCTTTTCTGGTGAAATGAATGAAGAAAAGCACCTTAGAAAGACAACAGGTCAAAGAGATTAGGAAGGAAAAAGAGGAAGAGTTTGTTGATTATCAATCATGCTGCTCAGTTTGGGTCTTTGTTTGGTGTTATTTTATAATGGTACTTAATAGAATAATTGGATGTTAATAGATTACTCCAGTATCTATTTACTTCTTCGTATTTTCAAAATAAGCAAACTTAAATTGGTACACTCATTTTGAATTTGAAGAGGTGTGTTGGAATGTAAGTGTTGACATGTTGATATATTAGGCTGTTAGAGATAATTTTAGGAGTTCGTTCGAATTTAATTCCTTATCATATAAGTTTTGAATTTCGTAAACTATTAAAGTAACCAATTTAATATTTCTTCTCAGGTGTTGATCAAGAAGACCGGAACTAGTTAGATTTCCCTAGTTTATTAAAGTAACCAATTTAATATTTATTAAAGTTTCTCGAATAAAATCTGCAACAAAGCTATACGACATTTATTAAAGTAACCAATTTAATATTTATTCTCAGGCGCTGATTTCATGTTGAAATTATCGTATTTAGTTAGATTTCCGTTTTACTTGAAATAGAACATATCATTTGATTTGACATCATTTAGTTTTACAGAACATTTGTTATATTGCTACTTTGTTCTTTGGTTATAATATTAAAACACATTTGCTTTACATATCTTTCATGTTTGTTACAAAAGGTTGACATTTATATGAATATATAAAGTGAATATAAGTATTTGTGTCATAATAAAAATTATATAGATAAATTTTTACGACATTTGACATTATTATCTACTGACATTAATCAAAATGTCGGAAATTTTAATGTGACATTTTATGAATACAACAAGTAAATGTCGTAATGACATTTTTACCAACATTAATTTAATTAATGTCAGACATTAAGCGGTGTTTCGTAAATGTCGTAAATCCCTTACTGATATTTAACTAAATTTTGAAAATAAATGTCGTAAATTCCTTACCAACGTTTACTTAAAAGTCAAAAAATAAATGTCGTAAATTTCTTACTGACATTTGCCTAAAAGTCACAAAATAAATGTCATAAATTCTTTCCGTCATTTAGGTAAATGTCATAAATTCTTTCCGACATTTAGGTAAATGCTGAAAAATAAATGTCGTAAAACTTCTTACCAACATTTGCCTAAATGTCGCAAAATAGATGTCGTAAATTCTTTCCGACATTTACCAAAATGTCGGAGAATAAATGTCAGAAATTTCTTACCGACATTTGCCTAAATGTCACAAAATAAATGTCATATATTCTTTTCGACATTTACATAAATGTCGGAAAATTCCCGACACCTAAATTTTTGACATTTAAGCTAAACATAAAATAAATGTCGGTAAGCGATTTTGCGACATTTATGTAGCTATATGCGACATTTATAAAATGTCGTCGTATGCCAGCTTTCTTGTAGTGTTTTTGAAAATTTCTCAAGTTTAGACAAGTAAAGAGAAGGGTCCATTTTAACTCTGACAATTCTGAGTTCTCAACTTTCCCATTTTTCTCAAAATTTGGCCCAAGTTCCGAAAATGCTCTTTTTTCAAAGTAGTCTTGCAGCCCAAACAATCTTGAGTCCATTTTGTTTTAGTCCAATTTAATACCAAAGCCCAAGACAAACAGTTTATCTCTTAACTTTTAAAAAAGGGTCTATTGTGGGCTTAAGGCCCAAAAAACTAACTTTGTTTCCACTTGTTTTGTTTCCGGATTTTTTACCAAGGACAGAGGCCGAAAATACAACTTAGTATCATTCTCCAAATTCATTTTGGGCTTAACCATATCGCCAAATCAGTTTTACACTTGAAGAAGTTTGTAACAAAATTAAATACCGATTTTATGCATGTGCTAGAGTTAAGCGAGTTGGAAATCATTTCGGTGACTTCCTAATAATACTATACGTGTATCCTAAGTTCGACCATACATGGGTTTCAATATATATATATATGTATCTTTACAAATACATACAAACATACAAGTATATATAAATAAAGAAGACGAGTTTAGGCTGGTGGGCCTACCTAAGCAAACCAGTTGCCTATATTTATCCATAGATGGGCCTTCAATATATTAGCTTCCCTTATTCAATCGGACTCGATCAAAGGAGGTTGGGCCTCAGGCCCAACAGGTTTTAAGAAATGGATATTAGCCCAGACAAGGATCCCATGCAAAACAAAGAGGGGAAAAGGAACGTACAAGGTTAGAGAGTATCTAGAACCTAACTACCTATTTATCATAGAATCGATTATACGCATATGATAATTATGTACACAACCATGCATAAATAAGGATACTTAACTACAAGCAGTATTATACATGCAAACAACTACAGGCATAAGTATTTGATAGAATAGGTCTATTCGGACAAGCAAGTATAAGGCAAAGTCTTTGACTCTTTTCTAACACATAGTCATACATGCAAAAGGGGGGTTCTC